>NC_044290.2:12615905-12884122 GCF_004027225.2 Strigops habroptila | reverse complement strand
CCCTACTGTGGGATTATGGGCGTGGTCTCGACTAGGGGGCGGGGCTAGTGAAGGGGTGGGTCCTGTGCTGGGGTCAGGCCCATGCAGGGATGGGGGTTGTGGTCAAGGCTGTGGGTGGAGGCACAGTTGTGGTGGGGCCAGTGTACAGGTGGAGCTTGGTGCTGGAGTGGGGCTGGTGTGGGGGGGCTGGGGGCGTGGTCCAGGCTGTGGCCAGGGTTACAATGGATGCAGAGACAAGTGGCTCTGCAGAGGGGGTCATAGGTCACAGGTCAAATGCCAGAGGTGAAAGGTCAAAGGTAAAACAAGCCAGCAGTCACAGTGGAGGATCAAGGATCAAAGGTCAAGTGTCAGAGGCAAGTGCCAGCAGCTGAGACAACAGCCCTTCACAAGCTATGCCCCTGCTCACCTTCCCCAGTCTTATCTAAGCCATTCTGGGAGTCCACACCCCCAGGACAAGCCCCGCCCCCTGCAGGGCCACCCACCTCTGCTCCAGCAAAGCTCCGCCCACACCTCACCTGGACCTGTCCCCTCATGTGCCCACTTCCCCTGGTAGCCCCGCCCACAAGGCAGACCACACCCCACTCGGGAGGTGGCCACGCCCCCCACCATGTTCTCACCTCAGGCCTGCTTCAGACCTACCCAGTCCTGGCCACGCCCCTAGCCCTTGCTCCGCCCTCTTGGGGGCCACACCCCCAGCCCTGTACTAACCCCGCCCAGAGCCCTACCTGAACACACCCCTACCCAAGCCACACCCCCAGTCATCCCACCACACACACACCCCAGGCCAACCTGAACCCTGCCCCTAGCTGAGACCCCACCCCAGCCACACCCCCAGCCCTAGCCACAGCCTAGACCACGCCCCCAACACAGTCCCCGCCCCTTGTCTACACCACAGCTCCACCTCTCACCAGCCCTGGCCCCGCCCACAGCCTCAATCAAAGTCCTCAAATGAGTCCATGCCCCTTGTCCCTCATTAGCCCACCACAACAGAGGCCTCATCCCCTGCTACCAACCACCCCTGAGCCTACACCACACCCACCCTCCTATATTAGCCCCTCCCACAGAACAGACCACGCCCTCAGGCCTTTATTTACCCTGCCCCTCCCATAGCCCCTCCCACAGGACACATCACACCCCCGGCTGCCATTAACCCCACACCTCCCAGAGCCCTCCCACAGCACAGACCACACCCCTCTAGAGCCCTCCCACAGCACAGACCACACCCCCAGGCCTTTATTAACCCCACCCCTCCCTTAGCCCTCCCACTGCACAGACCCCACCCCCAGGCCTTTATTAACCCCACACCTCCCAGAGCCCTCCCACAGCACAGACCACACCCCTCTAGAGCCCTCCCACAGCACAGACCACACCCCCAGGCCTTTATTAACCCCACCCCTCCCTTAGCCCTGCCACAGCACAGACCACACCCCAGGCCTTCATTAACCCCACCCCTCCCAGAGCCCTTCCACAGCACAGACCCCACCCCCAGGCCTTTATTAACCCCGCCCCTCCCAGAGCCCTCCCACAGCACAGACCACGCCCCCAGGCCACCATTAACCCCACCTTGGCCTCACACCCAGCCCAGACCCACCGCAATGTGATCATTATGTGATCGCTATGGGGTCTCTATGAGGCTCTAGCGGTCGCTGTGCGGCTCTATGGGATATCTATAGGGCCTGTGGGGCTCTATGAGTTTCTCTGGGTGGCTACGGGGCATTTAAAAACAAAAAAAAAGTTATTTAAAAAAAAGAGACTAAAAAGCAAATAAATCTGAAGAAAAAAATGAATAAAAAAGCAAATAAAGCTGAATAAAACTTCGTAAAGATAATAAAAAGCAAAAGTGAATAATGTGATTACAAATTATTACAAAGCAAATAAAAAGGAATAAAAGTGAACAAGCCTGAATGAATCTCGAATAAAAGTTCATAAAAATGAATGAAAGCAAATAAAAAAACGATTGGTGTGGGGGTACTTATGGGGCGCGACGGGGTAATTGGGGGCTCTACGTGGTGCCGTGCTGCTTGACGATGCTGCTGCTGCTGCTGTCATCGCAGTCCTGGTGGCATCACGACACCCTAAGTCAATAAAAGCCGTGGGGTGCGTGTTGTGCGTCTATCGGGAACTATAGGGTGGGGCGCTGTGTGGCAGTGGAGGGTGTCTATGTGGCTCTGTGGGTCGTCATGGGGCCGTGTGGGGGTGTATAGGGTATCTAGGAGTTGCTGTGGGTCTCTATGGGGTGCTGTGGATGGCTGGGGACTGTCTATGGGTCACTATGTGATGTTGATGGGTGTCTGTACGTAACTATGGGGTGTCCACGGGTTGCTAAGAGTTGCTCTGGGATGTCTACGGGTCGCCCTGGGACCCTATGGGATGTCTACAGGGAGGCTATGAGGCTGAGTGGCTCTATAGGGGATCTACTGTGCTCTGCGGGGCTCTAGGAGGTGTCCATGGGTTGCTCTGGGTCACCAAGGGATACCTAAAAAAAAAAGTTACTATAAGTGACTAAATGAAATCTGAAGAAAACTGGAAAGAAGTGAATAAAAAGCGCATTAAAGTGAATAAAGTGGTTAAACAGTGAATAAAACTGAATAAAAGTGAACAAGCCTAAATAAAATGAATGAATAAAAATGAATGAAAGTCAACAAAAAAAACTGATTGGTGTTGGGGTACTTACAGGGTGCGGGGGAGTAGTGGGAGCTCCAGGGGGCACTTGCAGACCCCCCACGGGGCTCTTGGGGGTCCCTATAGGGTGCCGTGCCATTGATGATGCAAATGATGTCATCACAGTCCTGGTGACATCACAACACCATAAGTCAATAAACGCCGTGAGGCGTGTGTTGTGCATCTATAGGGAACTATGGCACAGTGGGGAGGGGGTCTATAGGGTGCTATGTGGCAGTGCAGGGTGCGTATAGAGCTCTATGGGTTGTCATGGGGCCAGGTGTGGGTCTATGGGGGATCTAGCAGTTGCTGTGTCTCTCTATGGGGTGTCTATGGGCGGCCGTGGCACACTACAGGGTGTCCGGGGCTCGCTATAGGGTGGCTACAGGGTATCTGTAGGTTGCAGTGGGTCATTATGGGGATCTATGACTCTCTATGGGGCATCTGTGAGTCACTTTGGAGTATCCATGGGTTGCTGTGGGGTGTCTATCAGTCACTGTGACACTCTATGCTATGTCTATAGGGTGTCCATGGGGTGTTCTGGATGGCTATGGGACGTCTATAGGTCACTAAGAGCTGCCTATGGGCGTCTGGAGATCACTATGGCATCTCCGTGGTTCATCAAGAGTTCATGTAGGGTGCCTATGGGTCGCTCTGGGACCCTACGGGATATCTATAGGGAGTCTATGAGGCTGGGGGGGGCATATAAGAGATCTACTGGGCTCTGTGGGGCTCTATGAGGTGGCCAGGGGTTGCTCTGGGTCACTACAGGGTATCTAGGAAAAAAAAAAAAAATCTTACTAAAAGTGACTAAGCGAAATCTGAACAAAACTGAACAAAACCTGCGCAAACAAAACCTGCGCAAACAGTGAATGAAACTTTAAAAAAAAAAAAAAAAGAATGAAAGCGAATAAAAAAAATGGACTGGTGTTGGGGTACTCAGGGGTTGCGGGGGGGTAGTGGGCGCCCTATGGGGCACTGTGTCATTGATGATGCTGATGATGTCATCACGGTCCTGGTGACATCATGACGCCAGAAGTCAATAAAAGCTGGGGAACACGTGTTGTGGGTCTACAGGGCACCACGGGGATGGGGGGGAGTGTATCTATGGGTCACTGGGTTGCCATGGGGCAGTGTCGGGGTGGCTGTGGGTCTCACCTTCACGGGGGGGACTCAGGTCCATCCTGGGGCGTGGGCCGGGCCCGGTGCAGTCGCTCCAGCTCCATTAAACTGGACTGCAGTTAAATACAACAGGCGTAAAGCTGAAAAGGGAATAAACACCAATGAAAGTGAATACAAGTCAATTAAACGTGAATGAAAAAGAAGAAAAGGGAATAAATCTGAATAAATCGCCAAGAAAAGTGAATAAAACTGAATTGAAGATCACTCAAAGGAGCTAAAAAGCAAATACATCTGAATAAAACAGCATAAAAGTGAAGTAAAAGCAAATCCAAAGCAAGTACATGGGAGCTCAAGGGTGACACAAACATGCATAAAGCTTGGGGAGAACAGCTGTGGCCTTGCCAGAAATACACAAATACACTGCTGACAAGAGTGAAAAAGTGCAGAAGCATACAACAGACCCGTATCAGTTGCTGAGGCTCTCTATGGGATGTCTATAGGCTGTCTATCAGGCTGAGGGGCGCCTACTGGGAATCTAGGGGGCAGTCTATGGGGCTCTATGGGCTCTCTTTGAGCGTCCACGGGGTGTTGTGGATGGCTACGGCATGTCTATGGGTCTCCGCAGGTCACTAGGGTGTGTCCATGGCTCACCAAGTGTTGCTGTGCTGTGTCTATGGGTCGCTCTGGAGCCCTAGGGGATGTCTATAGGGAGCCTATGAGGCTGGGGGCCTATACGGGATCTACTGGGCTCTATGGGGCTCTATGAGGTGGTCAGGGGTTGCTCTGGGTCACCTACGGGGTATCTAAAAAAAACTCTTACTAAAACTGACTAAACCAAATCTGAAGAAAACTGAGCAGAAACTGAGCCAAAAGTTTAAAAAAAAATGAATGAAAGCGAATAAAAAAATGGACTGGTGTTGGGGTACTCAGGGGTTGCGGGGGGGTAGTGGGCGCCCTATGGGGCACTGTGTCATTGATGATGCTGATGATGTCACCACGGTCCTGGTGACATCATGACGCCAGGAGTCAATAAAAGCTGGGGAACACGTGTTGTGGGTCTACAGGGCACCATGGGGATGGGGGGGAGTGTATCTATGGGTCACTGGGTTGCCATGGGGCAGTGTGGGGGTGGCTGTGGGTCTCACCTTCGCGGGGGGACTCAGGTCCATCCTGGGGCGTGGGCCGGGCCCGGTGCAGTCGCTCCAGCTCCATTAAACTGGACTGCAGTTAAATACAACAGGCGTAAAGCTGAAAAGGGAATAAACACCAACGAAAGTGAATACAAGTCAATTAAACGTGAATGAAAAAGAAAAAAAGGGAATAAATCTGAATAAATCGCCAAGAAAAGTGAATAAAACTGAATTGAAGATCACTCAAAGGAACTAAAAAGCAAATACATCTGAATAAAACAGCATAAAAGTGAAGTAAAAGCAAATCCAAAGCAAGTACATGGGAGCTCAAGGGTGACAAAAACGTACATAAAGCTTGTGGAGAACAGCTGTGGCCTTGCTAGAAACACACAAATACACTGCTGACAACAGGGACAAAGTGCAGAATCTTACAAAAGCCCTGTGGTTCTATGAAAAAGAAACAGTGTCAATAATGCGAGAACTTTTTAAACCTTGCAGAACTTGCTTAGCCTTGTGAAACTCGCCCGTCTCATGGGAACTGTCGCTTATGCACAGTAGAATGGCTCGGAGGATCTGAGGCAAAGAAGAAAGGAGGAGGCACTTTGCAGGCAAGGAAAGCATCAAACAGGTGGATACTGACTGCAAATGGAGAACCCTGAACCAGGTGTGTCGGCTGGAGATCTCCCTTTATTCGAATAAAGCTTTAAACCTCCCTCTGCCTCAGGAGCTCTTATTGAAACCAGGTGTTCCCAACACAGCTGAATAAAAAGTGATTAAAAGTGAATTCAGGCAAATAAAAAATTGAGTAAAAACCAGTATTTATGCCTCAATAAAAAGTGAATAAATGCGAACACATGTGAATAGAAATGGGGAAAAAAACCCAAAAACCTGAAAAAAGTGACTAAAAAGCAAATAGTGAATAAAAAGAGAAAAAAGTTAATAAAGTGACTAAAAGTCAGTATTAAGTGAATAAAACTCAATGAAAAACTGCATAAGGGAATCAAAGTGAACAAGTGATAAAATCTCGACTAAATCTCAAATAAATTCATATAGTCGTAAATAAACGTAAAGTAAATCAAATTTAATTAAAAGCACTGATGAACCATGAGCCCCTAGCCCTTGCCGCCCCGCGCCCGCCTCCCCCCCACCGCTTTCCCCCCGCCGCTCCCGCCCCCTCCCCCCGCGGCTCCTGCTGCCGCCGCCGCCACCCCTACCGCCCCCCTACAGCCCCCCCACCGCCGCTCCCGCCGCCACTTTTACTACCTCGCCCGCCGCCGCTCCTGCTGCCGAGACTGCCGCCACTGCTACTGCCCCTTCCGCCGCTGACTCCACCCCTGACGCCGCCGCCGGAAAAATACCTCCCGCCCTACACCGCCCCTTTTATAACCTCGCCCACTCCCGCCTCCCAGCCAATCACTGCGCTGCTCGCCTCACAGCGAGGGCGGGACATGGAGGCGGTGGGACAGCGTCGTTCAATCCCTGGCCGCCTCTGCCTTAGCTACAGCGCGCAGCTGGGGGGACGCCTTCCCGCCTAGCGACCGGCGGCCAATCAGCGGTGCCCCTCGGTGTGAGGGAGCGATGGCGGCGGCCGGGGAGGAAGAAGGAGAAGGTAGCGGCGGCGGCGGCTGAAACGCGGCTTTATCTTCAATAGATGCGCGGCTATGAAGCTTAGCGGGGCTCATCTCGGCGCGCGGCCGTCCAAGAGCTGCTGGCCGAAGGTTTGTTCCGGTTTTGGTGGGCGAGAAGACGGCGGTGACGGGGGAGGAAAGCGGTTTAAAGGGAAAGCGGATGACGGGGAAAGGGGGGATAATGGCGGTTGAAGGGGACAGATGATGGGGAAGGAGGGATAATGGTGGTCAAGAGGGGAGAGATGGTGGGGAAGGGGGGGGATAATGGCGGTTGAAGGGGGCAGATAATAAGGAAGGGGGGATAATGGCGGTTAAAGGGATCGATGATGGGGAAGGGGGGGATAATGGCGGTTAGGGGGCATAGATGATGGGGAAGGGGGGAATAATGGCGGTTAGGGGGATAGATGATGGGAAGGAGGAAATAATGGCGGTTAGGGGGGATAGATGATGGGGAAGGGGGGAATAATGGCGGTTAGGGGGATAGATGAGGGGGAAGGGGGGATCATGGCGGTTAGGGGGGATAGATGATGGGGAAGGGGGGAATAATGGCGGTTAGGGGGGACGGATGATGGGAAGGAGGAAATAATGGCGGTTAGGGGGGATGGATGAGGGGGAAGGGGGGAATAATGGCGGTTAGGGGGGATAGATGAGGGGGAAGGGGGGATCATGGCGGTTAGGGGGGATAGATGAGGGGGAAGGGGGGATCATGGCGGTTAGGGGGGATAGATGAGGGGGAAGGGGGGATCATGGCGGTTAGGGGGGATAGATGAGGGGGAAGGGAGGGATCATGGCGGTTAGGGGGGATAGATGACGGGGAAGTGGGGAGTAATGGCCGTTAGAGGGGATAGATGAGGGGGAAGGGAGGCGTCATAACAGTTAGGGGGGATAGATGATGGGGAAGGGGGGGATAATGACGCTTAGGGGGGATAGATGAGGGGGAAGGGGGAGATAATAGCAGTTAGAGGGGATAGATGATGGGGGGTAATGGCTGTTAGGGGTGGTAGATGATGTGAAAAAAGGGGGATAATGGCTGTTAGGGGGATAGATGAGGGGGAAGGGTGGAATAGTGGGGTACGGGGTAGAAGAAGGGGTGTGGGGGAATGGCGGTGGGGGGGAAGAGCAGATGGTGGATGGGGGGGCCAGCACATGGTGGGTGAGGACATGTTCTCCATCCCCGTGTCCCAAACTCCATCCCCCTAATACGGAATGGTGGGCGGTGGACACCAGATGGTGATGTTGGACGCTCTCTGTACCTGCAGGACCAGGCTGCTGTTGTGGGCTCCATCGTGTGGCCCCAGCTCCTGCCTCAGCACCAGCATCACCCGGTGCCAGGACCGCGGGGCCAGCCCTGCCCGGTGCTGCTGCACCTCTGTGGGGATGGAGATGGTGAGGAGGATGATGAGGAAGAGCCCATGGATCAGGATGAGGAGAGATTAACCCTCACCCTGCCGAACCCTCTGCACATCGAAGACGTGCACCAGCTCTCCGCGCCACAGCGGCAGCCCCATGGTATGTGCAGCTCAGCAGTGAACCTCCAGCATTCCTGTCGTCATTCGCGTCATCCCGGATCCGTCCCGGAGGTGCAGGAAGATCCCTCGGTGGGTGCTGGCCAGTAGCACCCTGGGGTGCAGCCCCAGGAGCAGCCGCCCCACGGTGCCAGGGGGGTCCAAGGGGTGCTGCAGCACCTGGGGCAGCAGCTCCCGGTGCTGATCCCGGCGGCGTTCCTGGTATTCCCAGGGCTCCATGCCCAGCAGCAGGTACTCCCCGGGGGACAGGTGGCCCACCCAACACAACGAGCCCCATAGGGAACCCCAAGTACCCCATAGAGTCCCCACTCCCCCCCCGACATAAGTTGGGGTTTGACTCTTTTATTCGCTTTCATTTTTATTCACTTTTCTTTGAGTTTCATTCAGGTTTATTCACTTTTATTCAGTTTTCTTTGCTTTTTAATCACTTTATTGACATTCTGTTGACTTTTCATTCAGTTTTCATTCAGTTTTCTTGCGATTTGATTTAGTCACTTTTAGTAACGTTTTCTTTTTTAGATTCCCCACAGTGACCCAGAGCAACCCCTGGACATCCCATAGACCCCCCTTCGATCCTTTATAGGACCCCCAGCCTCATAGAGTCCCTATAGACATCCCATAGGGTCCCAGAGCGACCCACAGATCCCCATAGTGACCCATTGCGACCTATAGATACCCCATAGACACCCTATAGCGAGCCCTGGACACCCTGTAGTGAGCCACGGCCACCCACAGCAACTGCTAGATACCCTGTAGACCCACACGTGGCCCACACGTGACAACTCTTATGGTGTCGTGACTTCACCAGGACTGGGATGGCAGCAGCAGCAGCAGCAGCGTCAACCGCCATGGCACCCCATAGGGCCCCCACTACCCCCGCCTCCCATAAGTACCCCCACACCAACCGGTTTTTTATTTGCTTTCATTCATTTTTATGAACTTTCATTCACTTTTATTCGAGATTCATTCAGGCTTGTTCACTTTTATTCCTTTTTATTTACTTCGTAATAACTTATAATCACTTTATTCACTTTTATTTGCTTTTTGCTGACTTTACGCAGTTTTATTCAGCTTTATTTGCGGTTTATTAATTTAATTTTTTTTTTCAGATTTATTTGCTTTAGCATCCTTTTTAGTAACTTCTTTTTTTTTTTTTCCCCAGATGCCCCGTAGCGACCCAGGGAAACTCCTGGACACTCCATAGAGCCCCGACACCTTATAGGCACTGCATAGAGCCATACGGTGACCCATAGACACCCGACAGCAACCACTGGACCCTCCATAGCGACCCATATAGACCCCAGAGTGACCCACACGCTGCCCCATGGCAACCCATATCACGCCATAGACGCCCTCCACTGCCCCATAGCATCCTATAGACCCACAACTCACGCCCCACAGCTTTTCTTGACTACTGGCATTGCAATAACAGCAGCAGAATCTGTATACGTGGCACCCGATAGGGAACCCGCTACCCCCCGTGGCCTGTAAGTGCCCCAACACCCATGAATTTTTTACTTCATTTCATTCATTTTTATTAACTTTTTCATAATTTATAATTGCTTGTTTTCACTTTTTGTTGAATTTCTTCGGTTTAATTCACTTTTTATTTGGTTTTAGTCAATTTTTGTTCACTTTTCAAGTTGTAGTCAGCTTGATTCACTTTTTATTCCCTTTTTAATGACATTATGGTGGGTCTGGGCTAGGTGTGAGGCCCAGGCAGGGTTAACAAAGGCCTGGGGGTGTGGTCTGTGCTGTGGGAGGGCTCTGGGAGGGGAGTGGTCTGTGCTGTGGGAGGGCTCTGGGAGGGGCGGGGTTAATAAAGGCCTGAGGGCGTGGTCTGTGCTCTGGGAGGGGCCATGGGTGAGGCAGGGTTAATGGCAGCCTGGGGGCATGGTCGGTGCTGTGGGAGGGGCTAATATAGGAGGGTGGGTGTGGTCTAGGCTCAGGGGTGGTTGGTACCAGGGGATGAGGCCTCTGTTGGGCTGGGCCAATGAGGGACAAGGGGCATGGACTCAGGTGAGGGTGTGATCAAAGCTGTGGTGTAGACAAGGGGCAGGAACTGGGCTGGGGGCGTGGTCTAGGCTGTGGCCTAGACCTGCTCAGCCTCATAGTCTGTAGACAAAGGGTGGGAACTGTGCTGGGGGCGTGGCCGGGGTGGGGTCTCAGCTAGGGGCGGGGTTCAAGTAGGGCTGGGGGTGGGTGGGGGGCCTTGTGACAGGGGGCGTGACGAGGGTTCTGGGCGGGGTTAGTAGGGAGGATGATCAGTAGGACCAGGCAGGGGGGCAGGAAGGCAGGCACTGGGATCCGGTGGGTGGGAAGGCGGGCACTAGGACCCGGCCAGCAGAATCTAGGAACCTGTGGGTGGACATTAGGACCAGGCAGGCAGGCAGTAGGAGAGGCACCAGGACCCAGCCAGCAGAAACAGTGACTGGGCAGGCACTAGGACCCGGCTGGTGGAAGCTGGGAACCAGTGGGCAGTAGGACCTGGCAGGGTTAGTACAGGGCCGGGGGCGTGGCCCCAAGAGGGCGGGGCCATGCTTAGGGGTGCCTCCTTGGCAAGGGATGTGGGTGTGGCTAGAGTGGGGCTGGGGGCGTGGCCAGGACAGGGCTGGGTGGGTACATCCAAAGCAGGCCTGAGGTGGGACCATGCTGGGGGGTGTGGCTAGGGCTGGGGGGGCGGGACCAGAGCTGGAGTTGATGAAGGCCTGGGGGTGTGCTTAGGCTGGAGGTGTGGTTCTATGCTGGGCATGGGCCTAGCCACAGGTGGATGGGGCTATGGAAGGGGCAGGGTCAGTAAAGGCCTGGGAGGTGTGAGCTGTGTTGTGGGTTGCCCTACTGTGGGATTATGGGCGTGGTCTCGACTAGGGGGCGGGGCTAGTGAAGGGGTGGGTCCTGTGCTGGGGTCAGGCCCATGAGGGATGGGGGTGTGGTCAAGGCTGTGGGTGGAGGCACAGTTGTGGTGGGGCCAGTGTACAGGTGGAGCTTGGTGCTGGTGAAGGAGTGGGGCTGGTGTGGGGGGGCTGGGGGCGTGGTCCAGGCTGTGGCCAGGGTTACAATGGATGCAGAGACAAGTGGCTCTGCAGAGGGGGTCATAGGTCACAGGTCAAATGCCAGAGGTGAAAGGTCAAAAGTAAAAAAAGCCAGCAGTCACAGTGGAGGATCAAGGATCAAAGGTCAAGTGTCAGAGGCAAGTGCCAGCAGCTGAGACAACAGCCCTTCACAAGCTATGCCCCTGCTCACCTTCCCCAGTCTTATCTAAGCCATTCTGGGAGTCCACACCCCCAGGACAAGCCCCGCCCCCTGCAGGGCCACCCACCTCTGCTCCAGCAAAGCTCCGCCCACACCTCACCTGGACCTGTCCCCTCATGTGCCCACTTCCCCTGGTAGCCCCGCCCACAAGGCAGACCACACCCCACTCGGGAGGTGGCCACGCCCCCCACCATGTTCTCACCTCAGGCCTGCTTCAGACCTACCCAGTCCTGGCCACGCCCCCAGCCCTTGCTCCGCCCTCTTGGGGGCCACACCCCCAGCCCTGTACTAACCCCGCCCAGAGCCCTACCTGAACACACCCCTACCCAAGCCACACCCCCAGTCACCCCACCACACACACACCCCAGGCCAACCTGAACCCTGCCCCTAGCTGAGACCCCACCCCGGCCACACCCCCAGCCCTAGCCACAGCCTAGACCACGCCCCCAACACAGTCCCCGCCCCTTGTCTACACCACAGCTCCACCTCTCACCAGCCCTGGCCCCGCCCACAGCCTCAATCAAAGTCCTCAAATGAGTCCATGCCCCTTGTCCCTCATTAGCCCACCACAACAGAGGCCTCATCCCCTGCTACCAACCACCCCTGAGCCTACACCACACCCACCCTCCTATATTAGCCCCTCCCACAGAACAGACCACGCCCTCAGGCCTTTATTTACCCTGCCCCTCCCATAGCCCCTCCCACAGGACACATCACACCCCCAGGCTGCCATTAACCCCACACCTCCCAGAGCCCTCCCACAGCACAGACCACACCCCTCTAGAGCCCTCCCACAGCACAGACCACACCCCCAGGCCTTTATTAACCCCACCCCTCCCTTAGCCCTCCCACTGCACAGACCCCACCCCCAGGCCTTTATTAACCCCACACCTCCCAGAGCCCTCCCACAGCACAGACCACACCCCTCTAGAGCCCTCCCACAGCACAGACCACACCCCCAGGCCTTTATTAACCCCACCCCTCCCTTAGCCCTGCCACTGCACAGACCACACCCCCAGGCCTTCATTAACCCCACCCCTCCCAGAGCCCTTCCACAGCACAGACCCCACCCCCAGGCCTTTATTAACCCCACCCCTCCCAGAGCCCTCCCACAGCACAGACCACGCCCCCAGGCCACCATTAACCCCACCTTGGCCTCACACCCAGCCCAGACCCACCGCAATGTGATCATTATGTGATCGCTATGGGGTCTCTATGAGGCTCTAGCGGTCGCTGTGCGGCTCTATGGGATATCTATAGGGCCTGTGGGGCTCTATGAGTTTCTCTGGGTGGCTACGGGGCATTTAAAAACAAAAAAAAAGTTATTTAAAAAAAAGAGACTAAAAAGCAAATAAATCTGAAGAAAAAAATGAATAAAAAAGCAAATAAAGCTGAATAAAACTTCGTAAAGATAATAAAAAGCAAAAGTGAATAATGTGATTACAAATTATTACAAAGCAAATAAAAAGGAATAAAAGTGAACAAGCCTGAATGAATCTCGAATAAAAGTTCATAAAAATGAATGAAAGCAAATAAAAAAACGATTGGTGTGGGGGTACTTATGGGGCGCGACGGGGTAATTGGGGGCCCTACGTGGTGCCGTGCTGCTTGACGATGCTGCTGCTGCTGCTGTCATCGCAGTCCTGGTGGCATCACGACACCCTAAGTCAATAAAAGCCGTGGGGTGCGTGTTGTGCGTCTATCGGGAACTATAGGGTGGGGCGCTGTGTGGCAGTGGAGGGTGTCTATGTGGCTCTGTGGGTCGTCATGGGGCCGTGTGGGGGTGTATAGGGTATCTAGGAGTTGCTGTGGGTCTCTATGGGGTGCTGTGGATGGCTGGGGACTGTCTATGGGTCACTATGTGATGTTGATGGGTGTCTGTACGTAACTATGGGGTGTCCACGGGTTGCTAAGAGTTGCTCTGGGATGTCTACGGGTCGCCCTGGGACCCTATGGGATGTCTACAGGGAGGCTATGAGGCTGAGTGGCTCTATAGGGGATCTACTGTGCTCTGCGGGGCTCTAGGAGGTGTCCATGGGTTGCTCTGGGTCACCAAGGGATACCTAAAAAAAAAAGTTACTATAAGTGACTAAATGAAATCTGAAGAAAACTGGAAAGAAGTGAATAAAAAGCGCATTAAAGTGAATAAAGTGGTTAAACAGTGAATAAAACTGAATAAAAGTGAACAAGCCTAAATAAAATGAATGAATAAAAATGAATGAAAGTCAACAAAAAAAACTGATTGGTGTTGGGGTACTTACAGGGTGCGGGGGGTAGTGGGAGCTCCAGGGGGCACTTGCGGACCCCCCACGGGGCTCTTGGGGGTCCCTATAGGGTGCCGTGCCATTGATGATGCAAATGATGTCATCACAGTCCTGGTGACATCACAACACCATAAGTCAATAAACGCCGTGAGGCGTGTGTTGTGCATCTATAGGGAACTATGGCACAGTGGGGAGGGGGTCTATAGGGTGCTATGTGGCAGTGCAGGGTGCGTATAGAGCTCTATGGGTTGTCATGGGGCCAGGTGTGGGTCTATGGGGGATCTAGCAGTTGCTGTGTCTCTCTATGGGGTGTCTATGGGTGGCCGTGGCACACTACAGGGTGTCCGGGGCTCGCTATAGGGTGGCTACAGGGTATCTGTAGGTTGCAGTGGGTCATTATGGGGATCTATGACTCTCTATGGGGCATCTGTGAGTCACTTTGGAGTATCCATGGGTTGCTGTGGGGTGTCTATCAGTCACTGTGACACTCTATGCTATGTCTATAGGGTGTCCATGGGGTGTTCTGGATGGCTATGGGACGTCTATAGGTCACTAAGAGCTGCCTATGGGCGTCTGGAGATCACTATGGCATCTCCGTGGTTCATCAAGAGTTCATGTAGGGTGCCTATGGGTCGCTCTGGGACCCTACGGGATATCTATAGGGAGTCTATGAGGCTGGGGGGGGCATATAAGAGATCTACTGGGCTCTGTGGGGCTCTATGAGGTGGCCAGGGGTTGCTCTGGGTCACTACGGGGTATCTAGGAAAAAAAAAAAAAATATCTTACTAAAAGTGACTAACCGAAATCTGAACAAAACTGAACAAAACCTGCGCAACCAAAACCTGCGCAAACAGTGAATGAAACTTTAAAAAAAAAAAAAAAAAGAATGAAAGCGAATAAAAAAAATGGACTGGTGTTGGGGTACTCAGGGGTTGCGGGGGGGTAGTGGGCGCCCTATGGGGCACTGTGTCATTGATGATGCTGATGATGTCATCACGGTCCTGGTGACATCATGACGCCAGAAGTCAATAAAAGCTGGGGAACACGTGTTGTGGGTCTACAGGGCACCACGGGGATGGGGGGGAGTGTATCTATGGGTCACTGGGTTGCCATGGGGCAGTGTCGGGGGGGCTGTGGGTCTCACCTTCACGGGGGGGACTCAGGTCCATCCTGGGGCGTGGGCCGGGCCCGGTGCAGTCGCTCCAGCTCCATTAAACTGGACTGCAGTTAAATACAACAGGCGTAAAGCTGAAAAGGGAATAAACACCAACGAAAGTGAATACAAGTCAATTAAACATGAATGAAAAAGAAGAAAAGGGAATAAATCTGAATAAATCGCCAAGAAAAGTGAATAAAACTGAATTGAAGATCACTCAAAGGAACTAAAAAGCAAATACATCTGAATAAAACAGCATAAAAGTGAAGTAAAAGCAAATCCAAAGCAAGTACATGGGAGCTCAAGGGTGACACAAACATGCATAAAGCTTGGGGAGAACAGCTGTGGCCTTGCCAGAAATACACAAATACACTGCTGACAACAGTGAAAAAGTGCAGAAGCATACAACAGACCCGTATCAGTCGCTGAGGCTCTCTATGGGATGTCTATAGGCTGTCTATCAGGCTGAGGGGCGCCTACTGGGAATCTAGGGGGCAGTCTATGGGGCTCTATGGGCTCTCTTTGAGCGTCCACGGGGTGTTGTGGATGGCTACGGCATGTCTATGGGTCTCCGCAGGTCACTAGGGTGTGTCCATGGCTCATCAAGTGTTGCTGTGCTGTGTCTATGGGTCGCTCTGGAGCCCTAGGGGATGTCTATAGGGAGCCTATGAGGCTGGGGGCCTATACGGGATCTACTGGGCTCTATGGGGCTCTATGAGGTGGTCAGGGGTTGCTCTGGGTCACCTACGGGGTATCTAAAAAAAACTCTTACTAAAACTGACTAAACCAAATCTGAAGAAAACTGAGCAGAAACTGAGCCAAAAACTGAGCCAAAAGTTTAAAAAAAAATGAATGAAAGCGAATAAAAAAATGGACTGGTGTTGGGGTACTCAGGGGTTGCGGGGGGGTAGTGGGCGCCCTATGGGCACTGTCATTGTGTCATTGATGATGCTGATGATGTCACCACGGTCCTGGTGACATCATGACGCCAGGAGTCAATAAAAGCTGGGGAACACGTGTTGTGGGTCTACAGGGCACCATGGGGATGGGGGGGAGTGTATCTATGGGTCACTGGGTTGCCATGGGGCAGTGTGGGGGTGGCTGTGGGTCTCACCTTCGCAGGGGGACTCAGGTCCATCCTGGGGCGTGGGCCGGGCCCGGTGCAGTCGCTCCAGCTCCATTAAACTGGACTGCAGTTAAATACAACAGGCGTAAAGCTGAAAAGGGAATAAACACCAACGAAAGTGAATACAAGTCAATTAAACGTGAATGAAAAAGAAGAAAAGGGAATAAATCTGAATAAATCGCCAAGAAAAGTGAATAAAACTGAATTGAAGATCACTCAAAGGAACTAAAAAGCAAATACATCTGAATAAAACAGCATAAAAGTGAAGTAAAAGCAAATCCAAAGCAAGTACATGGGAGCTCAAGGGTGACAAAAACGTACATAAAGCTTGTGGAGAACAGCTGTGGCCTTGCTAGAAACACACAAATACACTGCTGACAACAGGGACAAAGTGCAGAATCTTACAAAAGCCCTGTGGTTCTATGAAAAAGAAACAGTGTCAATAATGCGAGAACTTTTTAAACCTTGCAGAACTTGCTTAGCCTTGTGAAACTCGCCCGTCTCATGGGAACTGTCGCTTATGCACAGTAGAATGGCTCGGAGGATCTGAGGCAAAGAAGAAAGGAGGAGGCACTTTGCAGGCAGGGAAAGCATCAAACAGGTGGATACTGACTGCAAATGGAGAACCCTGAACCAGGTGTGTCGGCTGGAGATCTCCCTTTATTCGAATAAAGCTTTAAACCTCCCTCTGCCTCAGGAGCTCTTATTGAAACCAGGTGTTCCCAACACAGCTGAATAAAAAGTGATTAAAAGTGAATTCAGGCAAATAAAAAATTGAGTAAAAACCAGTATTTATGCCTCAATAAAAAGTGAATAAATGCGAACACATGTGAATAGAAATGGGGGAAAAAACCCAAAAACCTGAAAAAAGTGACTAAAAAGCAAATAGTGAATAAAAAGAGAAAAAAGTTAATAAAGTGACTAAAAGTCAGTATTAAGTGAATAAAACTCAATGAAAAACTGCATAAGGGAATCAAAGTGAACAAGTGATAAAATCTCGACTAAATCTCAAATAAATTCATATAGTCGTAAATAAACGTAAAGTAAATCAAATTTAATTAAAAGCACTGATGAACCATGAGCCCCTAGCCCTTGCCGCCCCGCGCCCGCCTCCCCCCCACCGCTTTCCCCCCGCCGCTCCAGCCCCCTCCCCCCGCGCCTCCTGCTGCCGCCGCCGCCACCCCTACCGCCCCCCTACCGCCCCCCCACCGCCGCTCCCGCCGCCACTTTTACTACCTCGCCCGCCGCCGCTCCTGCTGCCGAGGCTGCCGAGACTGCCGCCACTGCTACTGCCCCTTCCGGCGCTGCTCCGCCCCTGACACCGCCGCTGACTCCACCCCTGACGCCGCCGCCGGAAAAATACCTCCCGCCCTACACCGCCCCTTTTATAACCTCGCCCACTCCCGCCTCCCAGCCAATCACTGCGCTGCTCGCCTCACAGCGAGGGCGGGACATGGAGGCGGTGGGACAGCGTCGTTCAATCCCTGGCCGCCTCTGCCTTAGCTACAGCGCGCAGCTGGGGGGACGCCTTCCCGCCTAGCGACCGGCGGCCAATCAGCGGTGCCCCTCGGTGTGAGGGAGCGATGGCGGCGGCCGGGGAGGAAGAAGGAGAAGGTGGCGGCGGCGGCGGCTGAAACGCGGCTTTATCTTCAATAGATGCGCGGCTATGAAGCTTAGCGGGGCTCATCTCGGCGCGCGGCCGTCCAAGAGCTGCTGGCCGAAGGTTTGTTCCGGTTTTGGTGGGCGAGAAGACGGCGGTGACGGGGGAGGAAAGCGGTTTAAAGGGAAAGCGGATGACGGGGAAAGGGGGGATAATGGCGGTTGAAGGGGACAGATGATGGGGAAGGAGGGATAATGGTGGTCAAGAGGGGAGAGATGGTGGGGAAGGGGGGGGGATAATGGCGGTTGAAGGGGGCAGATAATAAGGAAGGGGGGATAATGGCGGTTAAAGGGATCGATGATGGGGAAGGGGGGGATAATGGCGGTTAGGGGGCATAGATGATGGGGAAGGGGGGAATAATGGCGGTTAGGGGGGATAGATGATGGGAAGGAGGAAATAATGGCGGTTAGGGGGGATAGATGATGGGGAAGGGGGGAATAATGGCGGTTAGGGGGATAGATGAGGGGGAAGGGGGGGTCATGGCGGTTAGGGGGGATAGATGATGGGGAAGGGGGGAATAATGGCGGTTAGGGGGGACGGATGATGGGAAGGAGGAAATAATGGCGGTTAGGGGGGATGGATGAGGGGGAAGGGGGGAATAATGGCGGTTAGGGGGGATAGATGAGGAGGAAGGGGGGATCATGGCGGTTAGGGGGGATAGATGGGGGGAAGGGGGGATCATGGCGGTTAGGGGGGATAGATGAGGGGGAAGGGGGGATCATGGCGGTTAGGGGTGATAGATAAGGGGGAAGGGAGGGATCATGGCGGTTGGGGGGATAGATGACGGGGAAGTGGGGAGTAATGGCCATTAGAGGGGATAGATGAGGGGGAAGGGAGGCGTCATAACAGTTAGGGGGGATAGATGATGGGGAAGGGGGGGATAATGACGCTTAGGGGGGATAGATGAGGGGGAAGGGGGAGATAATAGCAGTTAGAGGGGATAGATGATGGGGGGTAATGGCTGTTAGGGGTGGTAGATGATGTGAAAAAAGGGGGATAATGGCTGTTAGGGGGATAGATGAGGGGGAAGAGTGGAATAGTGGGGTACGGGGTAGAAGAAGGGGTGTGGGGGAATGGCAGTGGGGGGGAAGAGCAGATGGTGGATGGGGGGGCCAGCACATGGTGGTTGAGGACATGTTCTCCATCCCCGTGTCCCAAACTCCATCCCTCTAATACGGAATGGTGGGCGGTGGACACCAGATGGTGATGTTGGACGCCCTCTGTACCTGCAGGACCAGGCTGCTGTTGTGGGCTCCATCGTGTGGCCCCAGCTCCTGCCTCAGCACCAGCATCACCCAGTGCCAGGACCGGGGGGCCAGCCCTGCCCGGTGCTGCTGCACCTCTGTGGGGATGGAGATGGTGAGGAGGATGATGAGGAAGAGCCCATGGATCAGGATGAGGAGAGATTAACCCTCACCCTGCCAAACCCTCTGCACATCGAAGACGTGCACCAGCTCTCCGCGCCACAGCGGCAGCCCCATGGTATGTGCAGCTCAGCAGTGAACCTCCAGCATTCCTGTCGTCATTCGCGTCATCCCGGATCCGTCCCGGAGGTGCAGGAAGATCCCTCGGTGGGTGCTGGCCAGTAGCACCCTGGGGTGCAGCCCCAGGAGCAGCCGCCCCACGGTGCCAGGGGGGTCCAAGGGGTGCTGCAGCACCTGGGGCAGCAGCTCCCGGTGCTGATCCCGGCGGCGTTCCTGGTATTCCCAGGGCTCCATGCCCAGCAGCAGGTACTCCCCGGGGGACAGGTGGCCCACCCAACACAACGAGCCCCATAGGGAACCCCAAGTACCCCATAGAGTCCCCACTCCCCCCCCGACGTAAGTTGGGGTTTGACTCTTTTATTCGCTTTCATTTTTATTCACTTTTCTTTGAGTTTCATTCAGGTTTATTCACTTTTATTCAGTTTTCTTTGCTTTTTAATCACTTTATTGACATTCTGTTGACTTTTCATTCAGTTTTCATTCAGTTTTCTTGCGATTTGATTTAGTCACTTTTAGTAACATTTTCTTTTTTAGATTCCCCACAGTGACCCAGAGCAACCCCTGGACATCCCATAGACCCCCCTTCGATCCTTTATAGGACCCCCAGCCTCATAGAGTCCCTATAGACATCCCATAGGGTCCCAGAGCGACCCACAGATCCCCATAGTGACCCATTGCGACCTATAGATACCCCATAGACACCCTATAGCGAGCCCTGGACACCCTGTAGTGAGCCACGGCCACCCACAGCAACTGCTAGATACCCTGTAGACCCACACGTGGCCCACACGTGACAACTCTTATGGTGTCGTGACTTCACCAGGACTGGGATGGCAGCAGCAGCAGCAGCAGCGTCAACCGCCATGGCACCCCATAGGGCCCCCACTACCCCCACCTCCCATAAGTACCCCCACACCAACCGGTTTTTTATTTGCTTTCATTCATTTTTATGAGCTTTCATTCACTTTTATTCGAGATTCATTCAGGCTTGTTCACTTTTATTCCTTTTTATTTACTTCGTAATAACTTATAATCACTTTATTCACTTTTATTTGCTTTTTGCTGACTTTACGCAGTTTTATTCAGCTTTATTTGCGGTTTATTAATTTAATTTTTTTTTTCAGATTTATTTGCTTTAGCATCCTTTTTAGTAACTTCTTTTTTTTTTTTTCCCCAGATGCCCCGTAGCGACCCAGGGAAACTCCTGGACACTCCATAGAGCCCCGACACCTTATAGGCACTGCATAGAGCCATACGGTGACCCATAGACACCCGACAGCAACCACTGGACCCTCCATAGCGACCCATATAGACCCCAGAGTGACCCACACGCTGCCCCATGGCAACCCATATCACGCCATAGACGCCCTCCACCGCCCCATAGCATCCTATAGACCCACAACTCACGCCCCACAGCTTTTATTGACTACTGGCATTGCAATAACAGCAGCAGAATCTGTATACGTGGCACCCGATAGGGAACCCGCTACCCCCCGTGGCCTGTAAGTGCCCCAACACCCATGAATTTTTTACTTCATTTCATTCATTTTTATTAACTTTTTCATAATTTATAATTGCTTGTTTTCACTTTTTGTTGAATTTCTTCGGTTTAATTCACTTTTTATTTGGTTTTAGTCAATTTTTGTTCACTTTTCAAGTTGTAGTCAGCTTGATTCACTTTTTATTCCCTTTTTAATGACATTATGGTGGGTCTGGGCTAGGTGTGAGGCCCAGGCAGGGTTAACAAAGGCCTGGGGGTGTGGTCTGTGTTGTGGGAGGGCTCTGGGAGGGGAGTGGTCTGTGCTGTGGGAGGGCTCTGGGAGGGGCGGGGTTAATAAAGGCCTGGGGGCATGGTCTGGTCTATGGGAGGGGCGGGGTTAATAAAGGCCTGAGGGCGTGGTCTGTGCTCTGGGAGGGGCCATGGGTGAGGCAGGGTTAATGGCAGCCTGGGGGCATGGTCGGTGCTGTGGGAGGGGCTAATATAGGAGGGTGGGTGTGGTCTAGGCTCAGGGGTGGTTGGTACCAGGGGATGAGGCCTCTGTTGGGCTGGGCCAATGAGGGACAAGGGGCATGGACTCAGGTGAGGGTGTGATCAAAGCTGTGGTGTAGACAAGGGGCAGGAACTGGGCTGGGGGCGTGGTCTAGGCTGTGGCCTAGACCTGCTCAGCCTCATAGCCTGTAGACAAAGGGTGGGAACTGTGCTGGGGGCGTGGCCGGGGTGGGGTCTCAGCTAGGGGCGGGGTTCAGGTAGGGCTGGGGGTGGGTGGGGGGCCTTGTGACAGGGGGCGTGGTGAGGGTTCTGGGCGGGGTTAGTAGGGAGGATGATCAGTAGGACCAGGCAGGGGGGCAGGAAGGCAGGCACTGGGATCCGGTGGGTGGGAAGGCGGGCACTAGGACCCGGCCAGCAGAATCTAGGAACCTGTGGGTGGACATTAGGACCCGGCAGGCGGGCAGTAGGACAGGCACCAGGACCCAGCCAGCAGAAACAGTGACTGGGCAGGCACTAGGACCCGGCTGGGGGAAGCTGGGGACCAGTGGGCAGTAGGACCTGGCAGGGTTAGTACAGGGCCGGGGGCGTGGCCCCAAGAGGGCGGGGCCATGCTTAGGGGTGCCTCCTTGGCAAGGGATGTGGGTGTGGCTAGAGTGGGGCTGGGGGCGTGGCCAGGACAGGGCTGGGTGGGCACATCCAAAGCAGGCCTGAGGTGGGACCATGCTGGGGGGTGTGGCTAGGGCTGGGGGGGCGGGACCAGAGCTGGAGCTGATGAAGGCCTGGGGGTGTGCTTAGGCTGGAGGTGTGGTTCTATGCTGGGCATGGGCCTAGCCACAGGTGGATGGGGCTATGGAAGGGGCAGGGTCAGTAAAGGCCTGGGAGGTGTGAGCTGTGTTGTGGGTTGCCCTACTGTGGGATTATGGGCGTGGTCTCGACTAGGGGGCGGGGCTAGTGAAGGGGTGGGTCCTGTGCTGGGGTCAGGCCCATGAGGGATGGGGGTGTGGTCAAGGCTGTGGGTGGAGGCACAGTTGTGGTGGGGCCAGTGTACAGGTGGAGCTTGGTGCTGGTGAAGGAGTGGGGCTGGTGTGGGGGGGCTGGGGGCTGTGGCCAGGGTTACAATGGATGCAGAGACAAGTGGCTCTGCAGAGGGGGTCATAGGTCACAGGTCAAATGCCAGAGGTGAAAGGTCAAAGGTCAGTGTGAGGTATCACAGGTAAAAAAAGCCAGCAGTCACAGTGGAGGATCAAGGATCAAAGGTCAAGTGTCAGAGGCAAGTGCCAGCAGCTGAGACAACAGCCCTTCACAAGCTATGCCCCTGCTCACCTTCCCCAGTCCTATCTAAGCCATTCTGGGAGTCCACACCCCCAGGACAAGCCCCGCCCCCTGCAGGGCCACCCACCTCTGCTCCAGCAAAGCTCCGCCCACACCTCACCTGGACCTGTCCCCTCATGTGCCCACTTCCCCTGGTAGCCCCGCCCACAAGGCAGACCACACCCCACTCGGGAGGTGGCCACGCCCCCCACCATGTTCTCACCTCAGGCCTGCTTCAGACCTACCCAGTCCTGTCCTGGCCACGCCCCCAGCCCTTGCTCCGCCCTCTTGGGGCCACACCCCCAGCCTGGGCACACCCCCAGCCCTGTACTAACCCTGCCCAGAGCCCTACCTGAACACACCCCTACCCAAGCCACACCCCCAGTCACCCCACCACACACACACCCCAGGCCAACCTGAACCCTGCCCCTAGCTGAGACCCCACCCCGGCCACACCCCCAGCCCTAGCCACAGCCTAGACCACGCCCCCAACACAGTCCCCGCCCCTTGTCTACACCACAGCTCCACCTCTCACCAGCCCTGGCCCCGCCCACAGCCTCAATCAAAGTCCTCAAATGAGTCCATGCCCCTTGTCCCTCATTAGCCCACCACAACAGAGGCCTCATCCTCTGGTACCAACCACCCCTGAGCCTACACCACACCCACCCTCCTATATTAGCCCCTCCCACAGCACAGACCACGCCCCCAGGCCATTATTAACCCTGCCCCACCCATACCCCTCCCACAGCACAGACCATGCCCTCAGGCGTTTATTAACCCCGCCCCTCCCATAGCCCCTCCCACAGCACAGACCACGCCCCCAGGCCGCCATTAACCCTGCACCTCCCTTAGCCCTCCCACAGCACAGTCCACACCCCTTTAGAGCCCTCCCACAGTACAGACCACACCCCCAGGCCTTTATTAACCCCGCCCCTCCCAGAGCCCTCCCACAGCACAGACCACACCCCTCCCAGAGCCCTCCCACAGCACAGACCACGCCCCCAGGCCACCATTAACCCCACCTTGGCCTCACACCCAGCCCAGACCCACCGCAATGTGATCATTATGTGATCGCTATGGGGTCTCTTTGAGGCTCTAGCGGTCGCTGTGCGGCTCTATGGGATATCTATAGGGCCTGTGGGGCTCTATGAGTTTCTCTGGGTGGCTACGGGGCATTTAAAAACAAAAAAAAAAGTTATTTAAAAAAAAGAGACTAAAAAGCAAATAAATCTGAAGAAAAAAATGAATAAAAAAGCAAATAAAGCTGAATAAAACTTCGTAAAGATAATAAAAAGCAAAAGTGAATAATGTGATTACAAATTATTACAAACCAAATAAAAAGGAATAAAAGTGAACAAACCTGAATGAATCTCGAATAAAAGTTCATAAAAATGAATGAAAGCAAATAAAAAAATGATTGGTGTGGGGGTACTTATGGCGTGCGACGGGGTAATTGGGGGCCCTACGTGGTGCCGTGCTGCTTGACGATGCTGCTGCTGCTGCTGTCATCGCAGTCCTGGTGGCATCACGACACCCTAAGTCAATAAAAGCCGTGGGGTGCGTGTTGTGCGTCTATCGGGAACTATAGGGTGGGGGGCGGGAGGGGTGTCTATGTGGCTCTGTGGGTCGTCATGGGGCCATGTGGGGGTGTATAGGGTATCTAGGAGTTGCTGTGGGTCTCTATGGGGTGCTGTGGACTGTCTATGGGTCACTATGTGATGTTTATGGGTGTCTGTACGTAACTATGGGGTGTCCACGGGTTGCTAAGAGTTGCTCTGGGATGTCTACGGGTCGCCCTGGGACCCTATGGGATGTCTACAGGGAGGCTATGAGGCTGAGTGGCTCTATAGGGGATCTACTGTGCTCTGCGGGGCTCTAGGAGGTGTCCATGGGTTGCTCTGGGTCACCAAGGGATACCTAAAAAAAAAAGTTACTATAAGTGACTAAATGAAATCTGAAGAAAACTGGAAAGAAGTGAATAAAAAGCGCATTAAAGTGAATAAAGTGGTTAAACAGTGAATAAAACTGAATAAAAGTGAACAAGCCTAAATAAAATGAATGAATAAAAATGAATGAAAGTCAACAAAAAAAACTGATTGGTGTTGGGGTACTTACAGGGTGCGGGGGGTAGTGGGAGCTCTATGGGGCACTTGGGGACCCCCCATGGGGCTCTTGGGGGTCTCTATAGGGCACTATGCCATTGATGATGCGGATGATGTCATCACTGTCCTGGTGACGTAACGACACCATGAGTCAATAAAAGTCGTGAGGCTTGTATTGTGCATCTATAGGGAACTACGGGGCAGTGGGGAGGGGGTCTATAGGGTGCTTTGTGGAGTGCAGGGAGTGTATAGGGCTCTATGGGTTGTCATGGGGCCAGGTGTGGGTCTATGGGGTATCTAGCAGTTGCTGTGGGTCTCTATGAGGTGTCTATGGGCAGCTGTGGCACATAGAGGGTGTCCAGGGCTCGCTATAGGATGTCTATAGGGTACCTATAGGTTGCAGTGGGTCATTATGGGGATCCATGGGTTTCTGTGTGGCATCTATGAGTCACTTTGGAGTATCCATGGGTTGCTGTGGGGTGTCTATCGGTTACTGTGGGTCTCTATGGGACGTCTATCAGGTGTCCATGGGCTGCTGTGGATGGCTATGTGCTGTCTATGGGTCACTATGGACTGTCTGTGGGTCTCTCTAGATCACTACGGCGTGTCCATGGTTCATTAAGAGTTTCTGTGAGGTGTCTATGGGTCGCTCTGGGACCCTACAGGATGTCTATAGCGAGTCTATGAGGCTCGCGGGGGCTATAGGGGATCTACTGGGATCCATGGGGCTCTATGAGGTTTCCATAGGTTGCTCTGGGTCACTATGGGGTATCTAAACAAAAAATGCTATTAAAAGTGACTAAGTCAAATCTGAAGAAAACTGAATAAAAAGTGAGCAAAAACTGAGAAAAAAAGTGAGCAAAAAAGTGAAAGTGAGGAAAAAGTGATCAAAAATTAGTAAAAGTGAACAAGCCTGAATAAAGCTCGAATAAAAGTGAATGAAAGTTTAAAAAAGAAAGAATGAAAGCGAATAAAAATATCAACTGGTGTTGGGGTTCTTACGGGTTGTGGGGGGGTAGTGGGGCCCCTACGGGGCACTGTGTCATTGATGATGCTGATGATGTCATCACGATCCTGGTGACGTCATGACGCCAGGAGTCAATAAAAGCTGGGGAACACGTGTTGTGGGTCTATAGGGCACTATGGGGCTGGGCGCGAGGGGGGTGTCTATGCATCGCTGTGGCGTATCTATGGGGTGTCACTGGGTCGCCACGGGGCAGTGTGGGGGTGGCTGTCGGTCTCACCTTCACAGAGGGCTCAGCTAGATCCTGCGGCATGGGCCGAGCCCGGTGCAGTCACTCCGGCTCCATTAAACTGGATTGCAGTTAAATACAACAGGCATAAAGCTGAAAAGTGAATAAACACCAATGAAAACAAATCAACCTGAATAAAACTCAATAAAAGTGAATTAAATGTGAATGAAAAAGAATAAAAGGGAAGAAATCTGAAGAAATCTCCAAGAAAAGTGAATAAAACTGAATTGAAGATCTCCCAAAGGAACTAAAAAGCAAACAAATCTGAATAAAACAGCAGAAAAGTGAATTAAAAGCAAACCCAAAGCAAGTACATGGGAGTTCAAAAGTCACTGAAGGTGAATAAAAAGCCTGAATAAACCTGCATAAAGCTACTGGAGAAAAGCTGTGGCCTTGCCATGAATACACAACCTGCTGAGAACAGTGAAAAAGTGCAGAATCTTACAAAAGCCCTGTGGTTCTCTGAAAATGAAACAGTGTAAATAATGTGGTAACTTGTTAAACCTTGCAGAACTTGCTTAGCCTTGTGAAACTCGCCTGTCTCGTGTCGCTTATGCATGTGGAACGGGCAATTCCACCAGAAGTGTGTAGGCTTAAATTATAGGTTTAAACTAACAACAGTGTGTGTTACTTTAACGTAGTAAAATACAGCAAACTGTTCTAACTTGCTGACACGAAGGGACTAAGGAATGTCTGGCTGACAGGAGAAGGAACATCACGGGACTGACAACAACTAACAATAGTGTGTGTGTCTTTAACATAGTAAAATACAGCAAACTGTGGCTCAGTCACTCAGGAGACTCTGGTAAAATACTGTAACCAAAGGTGCCCATTGTACAAACTGGATTTTGGGGAAAAGTGGCCTGTGAACGACACTATTAATTATAATACATTGTTACAATTGATGTTATTCTTGAGACGAGAAGGAAAGTGGGATGAAGTAGCTTATGCAAAAATGTTTTTCACTTTGAGAAATCATTGGGAATGGCAAAAGGATTGTAGTTTTAATATTGCACCCCAGGACCCGTTAGTATTGCTTTTGGAGAAAGATAGTAAAATTCGCTTAAACACTGTTGCTCTTTGTGCAGCATAGGACAGTTACGCACTAAACGTCTGAGGAATCCAGCGGAGGAGGATTTGGATTTGATGATAGCCTCCCAGAGAAGGGGCATTGTGAATAACAGGGCCAAAGGTGCTGACAATAAGAATCAAGCACAAGCACAAGCACAGGCAGAGGCACCGGAAGGGGAGATGTTAGAGGGGGCTGAATGTTTTAGCCCTATGGCAGGGCAAACTAGGGGAAAAGGAGGGGAAAATGTGATTGTGTCTTTAAGACAAGCTATGGGCAATGACGCTCCGGTCACAATAAAGGTTCCCTTTACCATTCTAGATTTGTATGTTTGGAAACAAGTGGCTGGTAATCATGCATCATGTTTGTGAGAGTGTTGGCAGGGATATCATTATCCATATGGCTTGGACCACGGTAGAGCAACAAATAACAGCAAGCACAGTAGCAGGTACAGTGAATCTTCATGTACCTACTGCTGATCTTAACTGGGATCCTAATTGGGACCAGGACAGGCAGGCTTTGAAACAATATCAGAAGTGGATTTTATTCGGTATTAGGAATGCGGTCCCCAAGGCAGTGAGCTGGTCTAAGCTATACGAAATAAGGCAAGATATAAATGAATCACCCTCTGGATTCATGGAAAGATTAAAAGAGGTGATGAGTAAAAGGTACAAAAGCTTGAGGGAGAGGACCAATATGATTTGGGAAAAATAATCAATGTGGCCTGGGAGACCTATCACAATCGCACCACCAGTGCTCTGGTGCAAGTTCCCCAAAATGGTTCAAATGGTGGTGGAAAGGGGTTCGAGTCCTCGATTATTAATACTGTTGGTTGATACAATATTGTGTATTGTGGGTTAATCTGTTATTGTATATGTGAGGGCATAAGATAAGCTCCAGAGTAAAATTGAAAGGGTGGAGGGGGGAGGAGGGAAGAAAAAGAAAACATTGTTGACTGTTGCTTTCACCCAGGAAAGCAGGAAAGGGGTGAGCGGCCCGGGAGGAAGGGGTCGGAAAGAAGGATTATATGGAAAGGTCTGTGAACAGGCTCCATGGGTTCACTTAGAGAATGATCGGTGTGCAATTTGTAAACAGAGGGAGCACTGGGAGAGAGAATGCCCTCAGAACCAAAATAAACACTGGAGATTTAGTGGAATGTCAGGGCAGGCAGAGAAATCAATGACTTTAAACGAAGATTGAGGAGGAGCAGAAGAAGATTTGAAACCCTCCCCAACAGAGCCCCTGGTTACAGTTAGGTTGGGGAATGATAAGGTAAAATTTCTTGTAGAAACAGAAGCTACTCATTCTGTTATACTTGTAAAGGGCAATTAAGCAAGCAAACAGCTTCAGGCATTGGTGTCACAGGGTGGACAGGAGCCTGACCTTTCTTTCAACCTTAAAAATTGACAAACAGATGTTGACGCATGAATTTCTTTACATGCCTGAGTGCCCCATGCTGTTATTGGATAGAGATATACTGAGTAAATTACATGCATAAGTTACATTTAAAGAAAGAAAAAATCAGATACATGTTCCTGATGAAAAGGCTGTGGAGGCCTGAGTTTTTATGTTACAGAAACCAGCCACTGAGCTAGGTATACCAGAGGAAGTGGGGAACACAGTCACCCCACTAGTATGGGCTGCTGGAGCACTGGGACGATCACGAAATGCAGAACCAGTAACTATTCATCTGAAACCAAACATCAGACTGGTAAGACAGAAACAATATCCTAGAAAACTGGAAGCAAGAAAAGGACTAAAGCCTCTAATAGGAAAAATTTATTGAGTACTTTGGGACAAAAATGAATGGTATTTGTACCTCACACGCTAACAAACAGCCTGGAACAGAAAAGCAGTCAGTGACCTTCCCCAAACAGGCTACTAAAACATCAGGTTGTGCTTTTAGAACAAGATGATGTAGAATTGAAAGTAACTAGCATTTTGAACCCAGCAGTGTTCATGAGAACCGATCCAGAAGCAGGAGAGCTGACTCACAACTGCTTATAGACTATTGAGCAGGTGTATTCCAGTCATACTGACCTACAAGATACATTCCTGAAGGATGAGGACTATGAACTGTTTGTGGATGGGAGCAGCTTTAAAAAGTGAAACTGGAAAGCAGGATACGCTGTGGTAACCAAACATGAGAAGATAATAGAGGCTAAAGCCCTGACCCCCCAACATATCAGCACAGAAAGCTGAGCTGATCGTGCTACTGAGAGTTCTGGAATTGTCAGAAAGTCAAAATTTGCTTTTGAAATTGTTCATGCCCATGGTGTCACATGGAAAGAAAGGGAATTGTTAACCTCTCAGAGGTCCCCTATAAAATGTAGACAAATAATGCAGGAACCTCGTTTACGAAATAATTCTTACCATGCTAAGAGACCCCACCTGGAACAACAAAGATAATTGTCCAGGAGACTATTGGTGTCTATATGGGTTGCTGTGGGTTGCTATTGCATGTCTATTAGTTGCTGTGGATCTCTATGAGACATCTATAGAGTGGCTATGGGGATGGGAGGCACCCGGGATGGATGCAGGATGATGGGAATTAAGACAGGGATGCTGGTGGTTCACTGCTGAGCCCCACATGCCACAGGGCTGACACAGTAGTGCAGGGAGCTGTTGCACACCTTTGATGCGCAGACGTTTCAGCAGGGTGAGGGTTAATCTATTCTCATCCTCATACTGATCAATGGGCTCTTCCTCATCATCCTCCTCACCATCTCCATCCCCACAGAGGTGCAGCAGCACCGGGCAGGGCTGGCCCCATGGCCCCGGCACCAGGTGATGCTGGCGCTGAGGCAGGAGCTGGGGCCCACAAGATGGAGCCCACAACAGCAGCTGGGTCCTGCAGGTACAGAGAGTGTCCAACATCACCATCTGGTGTCCCCCATCTGCCATTCCATATTGAAGGCATAGAGTTTGGGACATAAGGATGAAGAACATGTCCTCACCCACCATGTGCTGGCCCCCCCATCTACCATCTTGTCGCCCCCATCCACCGTCTGCTCTTCCCCCCACCGCCATTTTGTCTTACCCCACACCACCATTCTCCCTCCACCCCTTCTTCTATCCCGTACCCCACTACTCCCCCTTTTTGCATCAGCTATCCCCTTTAACCGCCATTATCCCCCCTTCCCTATCATCTATCCCCTTTAACCACCATTATTCCCCCTTCCCTATCATCTGTGCCCTCTAACAGCCATTATCCCCCCTTCCCTACTATCTATCACCTTTAACTGCCATTATCCTCGCCTTCCCTACCATCTCTCCCCTCTAACAGTCATTTATCCCCCCTTGCCCATCATCTATCCTCTTTAACCGCCATTATCCCCCCCTTCCCCATGATCTATCCCCTTTAACCGCTCCCCGCCCCCCCCGCCACGGCCGTCTTCCCCCACGCCAGAGCTGGAACAAACCTTCACCCAGCAGCTCCTGGATGGCCCCGCGCCGAACTAAGCCCCACTAAGCTTCACAGCCGCGTATCTGTTGAAGATAAAGCCGCGTTTCCGCCACTGCCATCTTCCCCTCCTTCCTCCCCGGCCGCTGCCATCACTCCCTCACACCGAAGCTCACCGCTGATTGGCCGCCGGTCGCTAGGCGGGAAGGCGTCCCCCCAGCTGCGCGCTGTAGCTAAGGGAGAGGCGGCCAGGGATTAGACGATGCTTTCCCACCACCTCCATGTCCCACCCTCGCTGTGAGGCGAGCAGCGCAGTGATTGGCTGGGAGGCGGGAGCGGGCGAACTAGTCAAAGGAGAAAACATGCAGTCAGAAACCTATTTTCTCGCAACTCCTCTTCCACTCTAGCAGGGGTAGATGGTTTCTCCACCCCACAGCAGGCTGCAGAGGAGATCCCCAACAGCGATGACATGTTTTTTTTCCCAGAAATTTGCAGGGGTCATGACTCACGCTTTGTCCCTGGCTACCCACGGTCAAATACGTACTCCTTGGAGCCCAGAACAGCCGCAGCACCTCTCCGCCTCGATGACCCTCGGCGGGACGACATTGACGATACAAGCACCCGGAAGTCTGCGGACTGCATTTTCCGCCCAGCAGGCCTCTTCATGGCGCGGCACGGTGCATACGGCCCAGTGGGGCAGCGCGGCGCGATGTGGGGGGCAGCAATCAGTGCCGCAGCCGGTACCGCCGCTAACGGCTCCTCCGTATTGGAGTCGCGCGTCCCACAGGTACACCTGTGCGCGACAAGGGGGACACGTGACGCGGGACCGCACTCCAGCCCATCAGCGAGCCAAGCGAGGCATCCCGCCCGCCCCCACAGCCAGCGAGGCCGCCCCCGTTGCTAAGGAAGTGAGGTCACGGAATATGGCGGCTTGGAGCCGAGGGGTGTGAGGGGTTTGTGCTGCGTGGAATCCGCGTCCATCCATCCCTAGGCCTGTGGCGGCGGCGCTGCGTTTCTCGCTAGCATCAAGCGGAAGACTCAAAGCCACGATGGCACCAGGAACCGCAGGGCTGTGAGGCAGCAGAGCGCGAGCCGGCAGGCCGGGCAGGGCAACAGAACCGAGTCGCGGACGAACCAGGTTGCCGCCATGGAGCTGAGGGTTGGGAACCGGTACCGGCTGGGCCGGAAGATCGGGAGTGGCTCCTTTGGGGACATCTACTTGGGTAAGGAGGATGGCTTGCTGGGGATGTATCTGGCAGCTCTGTGGAGAACGTCAGGGGTCGGGTCGGGATGGGTGCTGCTCTCAGCTGTGCCCGCTCCCAGCCCCCGGCGAGAGTGGGCTGGGGACAACCTCCGGGGCCTCATTTCACCCCGGCTGGAGCTCGAGCCGCGCTACTGACCAAAAAATGCCCTTTGATATGAAGTACCTTTCTAATTGTACAACAATAACAGTTTGATATTTCGTTGACATCATGTCCTAATTTGGATAGTGTGGAAATCGGGAATTCTAGCTTATTTAGCCGCCACTTCCCATTGTTGTCTTGTGACCTTGGGTGTTGTTAATCTTCTCATCTGTAAAATCGGGATAGGGGTATAAATCCCTTCATTTGGAAAACAAACAAACAAGCAAACCGAACAACCCAACACAAAGCAAACCCCCCAAAACCCCAAACCCACCATGTTCAGAAAAATGTTTTGGGAAAGTAATGTACATTGGTGTTAAACATCACTGCAGTGGACTAGGAAGAATTGCTGCCACAGGAATGTTCCTCTCTCCTGTGAGGCCTAACAAAAAAAAAAAAAAAAAAAAAATTACACAACTGCAGATGACGAGGTTGCAATTAAAGAAACCTTCAAATCCTTCCAAGAATCATCAGTTTGTCTATCCTGTTGCTTGAATGTTGCCCTAATGCCTTATTGCAAGTATCTTGTTCTGCTACTGTGATTTCTATGCAATTGTAAAATTTGCAGGATTGGCATTGTCTTTGCCTGACCATTTGTGTAGCTCTTTATCATAATGGCTCACTGCTTGTGATTATGACAAGCAGTGGTGGGTACAAGAAGTTTTGAAAGCAAGTATTTATAAAATAATATATTCTGCAAACTCTGAAACTACAAGAAATGGGTTAAATCCAGAGAAATATGCATTTTAATTCTTGTAGGTAGAAACTAGTACCCTGCTTTTGAAAACCGTGGCAAGTTTAAAAAGCAAGTCAAAAAGGTGGGGAAGGAAGTTGCAGGGGCTAGGGTATGTTAACTGCACGCATCTGGAGAGTAAAAACATGTCTTTAGCTAACATGTGGTATGTTTGGCAGTATGAGAGGTGTTTCTGTTTCCTAGACAGCAGTGCTTCACGTTGCAGTGCACAGCTTGCATTCCAAACTAATTTGTTAGATAAAGGTGCTTGTCTGCAGATAATGAAATACTGGTTATCTGTAATACAGATCATATACCTGATAAAAAAATCCATGTCTTTAGCTGAAGGCGTGTTGTTGTATAGAGGCACAGAACATGAATCTTTTTCTCTGCAATGCTTGCATGAAAGATTGAAGACTGTTGTGAGAAATATGGTGGTAATACTTGTGCAAAAATCCTTATTAGCTCTCATTGGGATTTTGAATAGAGATTAAGACAGCAGTTAGAATTTGAAAAATCTTAAAATGATTTGAGAAACCTCCTTTAATATTTGAATACTGCTCAGGTAAGTCAGATTACATTTTAGTATAAATTTGAAATGCTGCATTTTGCACTAGAATTCCTCATCCTCAGTTTTTGACCTCTTCTTTTTATCTCAAAGTAGCTGGTGTGGATTTACATTTAGGGCTTGCTGCAGATGTCATTCCCAAGTCAGAAGCTAGCAGAGAATTACATGCTTTGAAGATCCAGCTGTTGGCATGGGTTTCTTTTTCCAGGGGAAATGACTGTGTCTCAGGGACTGAAGTCTTGAAGAGGCCATCTGGTTTGCCTACCATTATCCTGTAAAACAGAGGTGTTCGAAATCTGTGCTTTTTGTGATAATGAAATGTTGGGATTTTTTAAAATTAAGTTTCTGTTTGGTTGTTCAGATTATGGTAGGACATAAGTGCTTTAAAATAACTATAAAAATTCTTTTGGATGTCATGAGGTTTTTTTAAGTACACATCTTCTGATAGGCCTTAGTGTTTTTACAGATTTCCTCAGTGTATATCTCTAGCTTGGTGTTATGCTTTGAGAAGGAAGAATTGATTATTTTTGCCCGTTTCTGGTCCCCCTGTACGTTTGTTTTTTTAATGTAGCTGCAAGGGTGTGGAAGACATTCCAGAGTAGAGGGGATAGACTTTTCCCTTTTTTCACGCTTTATCCCTATGGAGCCAATGACTGTTGTTATCACAGTTTTTTCGTATTCTTTTATATTCTCCCTCAAACCTTAAAATATGTCTTCTGGAATTTGGAATGGTCCCAGGTTTGCTTGCTTAGAATAGCAGGGTCTGTGGGACAGGAGTTTGAAATGTAAGGCACTATTGTAAATAAAGGAGCATGGACAACTTAAAAATAAAATTTAGGAATTTAGTGTACCTGCATGTTCTGAAGTTACCCTGCAGAGCAAAATATGAAAGAATATTCCAAATAGTATGATGAAAAAGGGGCAATGGGATCAAAGTAAGCATTTGTTGGTCAGTCTGTGAGGTCAAATAGATATGGGTCACAAAGGACATTGCAGTCGCTGGGTTTTCATGAATTTTGTATTATGTGTATATTTTTCTTAAGAATTAGTTTTGGATTGTAAAGTCATTAAAATAATTTTCAAGGCTTTCCTTATGGTAGAGGATTTTGCAATTCCAAGTAAATTGGAATTTTTCATTTTAAAAGAAAATACTTTCACAACTCTGTACTTCCTTTTACATTTACAGATGGTGACCTCTCATTATACTCCTTGTTACTACTTTTTAATTATTGGTCATTCTTGCAATAATGCTTCTTGCTACTTCTCAAATATTATGATGTTTTCCTTAAAGGAAGCTAAGCTTTTGGTGGTTACCGAGTTACTTTAGAAATTTTGTCCCGGGGTTTAAGTGGGGACAGAAGTCCTTACTTGGTGGGAAGCAATGGATTGCATTGCTTGGAAAAATTATTTGTATTTTTGTCTCCCTCTCATCAGTTTTGCTGGACTCAAATATTTTAATTTAAATATTTTAATAAAAAATCTCTTGTCTTGAAGGAGAGGATTTATGCAGACGTGGAGTTCAGGCTAAGGGTTCTTGGCTATCTTGGGTGATAAAGACTTGGGAAGAGGAACTACCCTAAGAAATTACCTACTAGGTCAAGACCATGGTTTGTCATGTAACGGTTTAATACTATGTTGAACAGAACTGGATACCAATACAGGTGTACTGATACAGACTTGATATAGGTCTTGATCCTCCCGTGCAGTTTTTGCCCTAATCAAACACAGAAGTCTATAAAGAAACGTGTCTTTTAGTATACTTGGGCAGCAATTTGTGTTAGTTTTGGATCAGAAAAGTTTTTTAAAAACAAAAGAACAAACTAAAACCCCCAAAAGACCATGTGTTTTTTGCTGCTCACCCATCAGATAATACTGTCTTTGGTCCATACTTTCCCTGATCTTGTCTACTGTGAGAACAAGTATTGAATGTAGCGATAAGCAAGAGAGGTCCAGAGTTCTGAAGTTCAAAATGAAGATTTTTATTTGTTTGGGTTGGCGAAGTCAGTATTAGATTAGAAGATAAATGCCTTCCCCCTTGTATTGTTGATCTGCCCTTTCACATTTCTGGATTGATGTGCACCATAGCTCGTTTAAAGTTCACCAAAATAATATATTTATAAAATGTGAAAACCTTACATTATAGATTGAAGCATTACCAATTGCTGCTACTGTGCTGTGACCAAAGTAGCAGTCGGGGATCCTGCCAACTATTATGCCAGTTACAAAGGAGTCATATTAGACAGATATATATGTGTACAGCCTTATTTTTCTTTTATTCTTCCAGGTGTGTTCACCTTGAGTTGTGTTTATTGTACCTAGAGTGAGTTTCATTTGGTTTGTTTTCTTAAGATGCCTCAGGAAATGTCTAACAAATACTGACCTTGGGGTTCTCAGAACAGCTCAACTGTACCAGCAACACCACCTTCATACTCGTGTGTGCACACACACACAAAAAGACATTTTATTTACCTAAAAAAAGTGCAGTCTTATGTGAACTCAGTAGATAATTCTATGCACCATCAGTTCCTTGCAAAGTAAAGAGTCCTGCCCATTTTGAGGTGTGGGCTATTAGCCTGTCTTTATTAGCCTTGGTTAGCCTGACAAAGGCTGTAAAGCACTGAAGTAGCTCTTTAATCTCAGGAACAAAATTTTGCAGTTATAATAGTTAGGTGTCCTGGTTTCAGCTGGTGAATATGTTAGCTCGGTACTCTGTAATTGTCAAAGAAAAGCACGTGGAGAAAAAACAGGTAAGCAGGCAGAAAAGATTGTGTATCTCTGTCTTAATTGCTTTTTGTGACTCTCAAAAAAGGCATTATGGAACTGGAAAAGGTATGGATAAGTGAAATGGGGAACAGTTAGGGGTAATTAAAAATTACTTCTATGCAAAGAATGACCAGAGTTTTTGAACTCTGAAAAGAGTTAGGGGAAAGTGAGGTAGGGTAGAAGTCTCTGAAACCCTGAACATCATGGAAAAAGTGAGTACAAAATGACTGTTTGCTGTTTCTTTCCAAACAAAAACTAGTAGACCTCAAGTTAAGCTTCTAAGAGTCGGGATCAGAACAAACAGCAGGTTTGTTGTACTTCACATCATCCTAAACTATGAGGTCGTGCAGAAAAGAGAAAGCCAAATTCTGAAAGTAGTGAGACTCGGCAATATGTCTAAAAAGTGCCTCGCATCTCCTTTTACCAATTCCTGGTTTCCTGTAGTTCCTAAGTTGCTTGGCTGCAAGAGTATGTATTTTCTTGACTCAGTGTTTCTCCTTAAGAATGACAGTTTTTCCCTACATACGCTTAAACTTTGAAAGTGAACAGGTAAGCCAATTTTTCAGTCACTTGATTCCTTAAACGAGAGTTTAATGAGATGTAAATAAGTTTTTTGGAGAGGACACATTGATGCTAGATAACCTGCCTCCCAGGATAAAATCATAAGGTGACAGAATACATCTGAAGTATGTTGAGATTTAGGGAAGTTGTAGTCTCTGTTTCCAAGATGTAAGAGGAGGTGATCTGAATTCCTAGCATTCCTTAGGTTGGCAGGGTTACATGCCACACCTGTAAACATTAATTCTTACCACTTCCACCACAAACTAGAAGTGGAAAGACACCCCTCAAAAGATGCACTCATTTGTTGGTTTTGTTTTGGTTTGTGTTTTGTGGTTTTTTGATTTTTAAAAATTATTATTATTTTGTTGTTGTTTGGTGGGGGTTTGTTTGGTTTTGCTTGTTTGTTTGATTTTGGTTTTTCTTGGATGGTGTAGAAGCAGTTTTGGCTTCCTGTGCTACAGTGTCTAATAGTTGTCTCTTCAGATGCTAATCTGTTGGAGAAAATCTGTAAGACTTCAGAAGAATTTTTAGATGATCATGGTTGAAAGTACTTAATCTCTGGATGTTTGCCATTGAGTAGTAGTTTGCCAATAGTTGTTTTGTTTCAGTCTTGACTAAGGAAATCAATCTTAAAAATATTTTGACTAATTTTTAAATTTTTCTGGTTTTAGGAACTGATATTGCTGCTGGAGAGGAGGTTGCCATTAAGTTGGAATGTGTGAAAACTAAACATCCTCAGCTTCACATCGAGAGTAAAATCTACAAAATGATGCAGGGTGGAGGCAAGCAAGTTATTTTCCTTCTTCAGAGATTTAACTGATTTTATGCCTTTGATTTATCTGCCACCTGGAAGTATTTAATAGTTAACATCTCTTTTGATGTGTAAGGAGAAAGTAGGATAGGTTGCAGGGTAGGTGAAGCAGTACCTCAGCTATTTTGCAAGCAATGTAGGGTAGCAGTTCCAAATCCATGGCTATCGAATTTTATGATAACTATTAAAATCCTTCAGTGTTGCTCATGGTCCCCAAATATTTTAAAACATGAAAACCTCGAGCAATGTGGAACAAAGTTTGGTCCTGTTTGGCAGTACACTGGTTGACTTTCGTTTCTCATGGGTCAGTAAAAGATAGTAACCACTGTTCCAGAGTGTTTAACCTGACTTGCTTACTATAGCAGCTCAATGATAAACTTAGTAAGTTCGGGTTAATTTTTGTTGTATATGTTAGCATTCTTTCTTCTGAGTTAAAAATATTTCCTTGCTATGGGAATTGTAAGACAAAATGGCATTAGGAGTAAAGAACAGGAGTGATGCAACTTTATAACTACTGCATAGTACTCCTCTAGGATAAGTCACTGGTATATTTTGAAGTTCTGCAAATGTATATCCCATGCAGTTCTGGGATATAAACTTGGTGTAGTTAAGTTTCGCTTTTGTTTCATAGTCACTTGAGTTCTTCCTAAATGAGATCGTATTTTGCATAAAGACTACATTCCACACTGTATCTCAAATGCAAAGTACAGTAATCATACATGTAGAAATGGATGATAATGTGTATTTGCATTTAGTTACTTTTTAATTCCTGCTTCATTCAGTTGCCACCTGCTTGTAACCCGAATAGCCTTCACGGAGTAAAATGCTTCCTTTATGGTCTTACTAAGGCCATGATGGTGGGTTCTTTCTGAGGATGGATGCTGTGGAGACAGGTAGCAGAAGGTTAAGTTTCCATCTGATCAGGGATTTCTCTGTGAAGGGAATTTGGAAAAAATAATTCATATCAAGTGAACAGAGTTCAACATGGGTGAATTGTACCGTTTCACTTCCAAAATACATAAAATCAACTCGAAGTGAGTGGATTTGGAATTCTGAATAAGGCTACCTACATGCAGGTTTAATTCAAAATATTTGAGCAATCCTGCAGTTTTGTGTGAAATAACTTCCCATAAAGCAGGGCTAATTTTACCCCTCTTAAGCTGAATGTATAACACATCTCTAACAATGCTACTTTGGTAGAGATTCACCAAACAGCAAATACTTCAGTGGAACTGAAGGAAAGTCAAAGAGTATGGAGCAAAGGTGAAAATTCATTGCAAATTGAAATGGAAGAGAAAGGTATTTTACAGTGATCTTGTGGGCTTTGAAACTAAGCAGCTAATTTCTAAGGCCTTCTTCAGTGATAGTATTTAGTGTTTTGTCAGTATCTTTGTTTTCAGATTTCTAATTTGCTCTTTATTGCCATCTTGGAGACTACATGAGTAGTAATACTTGTAAAATGCTTATGGTTCAAATCCAGAGAAAATGCTAAGTACTTTCAATTTACAGGCTAAGCACAAAGACTGAGGGCTTTCCAGGGAAGAGGAAAAAGGCTATTTTTAGACCTCTGTTGCTATAATTTTTTATTGGTTTTGCTGTGAAGTTATTAAACCATTCATTTTGGAATGGCTGAAGGTAGCATAAAATGTTAAGCCTCACTGTAAATACAAACATTCACAGCAATGACCCTCCTAGAATTCATCTTAAGAGCCTTGAAGATTTGTGTGCATGAATTGTATAAATCAAATCGTTATACAGTTTCCTTTTTTCTAGTGGGTATTCCCACAATTAAGTGGTGTGGAGCTGAAGGGGACTACAATGTAATGGTGATGGAGCTGTTGGGACCGAGTCTTGAAGATCTCTTCAATTTTTGTTCAAGAAAATTTAGTCTCAAGACAGTTCTATTACTTGCTGACCAAATGGTAGGAAACTGCTTTGTTGATCTTGGTAGTGCAGTGTGGTGGGATATTAAAATTTCTTGAGATCACAACCAACTATGTTTTATTTCTGTAATTTAGAGGTGAATAGGCTGTATCATTAGAGAAAAGACTCAAAATCAGTTTTGTTTCTGTAAATATAGAGTGCCCCATCAAAAGTGATTACAAAGTCTTAATTGATTTTTAAAAAATGACCTGCACTGTTTGGAAACCAGGTGTTTCATTGCTCAACCACAAATTCCCCCCAGAAAATTTTTGGAAACAAATGTGAAACAGACACAGCAAGAAAGCTGGAGAGAAGGATTATCTGTTGTCTTCTAAATTATGTTCTCCTTAATGCCCTTATATTTTACAATAAAAAGTTTCTTTACCTCTTTTATCATTAAGACAGTGTTTCTAGTGTTTTTATAAGAAAAAAAAGTGTATGCCCGGTCTCTCAACAATGATTTTTTTTCTTTTTTCCCCCCTCTCTTTATTTAGATTAGTCGAATTGAATATATTCACTCTAAGAACTTCATCCACCGAGATGTGAAGCCAGATAATTTCTTAATGGGCCTGGGGAAGAAAGGCAATCTTGTCTACATAATAGACTTTGGACTAGCAAAGAAGTATCGAGATGCTCGAACTCACCAACATATTCCATATCGTGAAAATAAAAACTTAACAGGAACTGCCCGTTATGCATCCATCAACACTCATCTTGGAATTGGTGAGCTGGGGAAAGCAATAAATAGAAACTTTAAAAGTGTCAATGGACATAATTTTACTGCAAGTAGAAGTTGCTTTGTGGAGGCATGGAAGAAAGTCCCTATTTCTGGCCCTAGCAGTGTAGCATGCTTGGCCTTGTATCCCTTGAATGGGTGGGATTTGGTCACTTTGTAATCCTCAGGAATTCACACATTTTTTTAATAACTGTGAGGGTGATAAGCTTTTTCTTGTACTGGATGAGTTTATCATGGGCATAGTTTTTTCTAAGAGTTTTTATGACAGTCTTGTTACACAGTCTTGCATTTCCAGTAGAAAATGAAACCTAATGAGTCCACTTTTTTATGCTGTTGTAGAGCAATCTCGCAGAGATGACTTGGAGTCCTTGGGCTATGTACTGATGTATTTTAACCTGGGCTCCCTCCCCTGGCAGGGACTGAAAGCAGCAACAAAGAGGCAGAAATACGAACGTATCAGTGAAAAGAAAATGTCTACACCCATTGAGGTTTTGTGTAAAGGATATCCTTGTAAGTTACTCTTTTGTGGCACTAGGCCTACATGTTCGTGTTTTAGCAATATTTCTTCTTTCTTTATTCTGAGTTCTACCAGTCTTTTTTTACTTCTCTCTCTTCCGCTCCCCCCCTTCTTCTTCTTCCCCTACCTCTGCGATTGGGCACATCTGTGATAAAGACTCTGTTTTTGAGACCTTGATCTTTGGTTTTGTGTACCATTTCTAATTATCCATTGTCTGGATGATTAGTAAACAATCACTGTAGTGCCCTCAAGTGGAAGGGTGCTTGGTGCATGAGTTGTGCTGTATTGCATGCATGCGTCTGTGCTGCATGCACATGGTAACTCTGACAAATAACTTGAGAAACTACCAATTTCTTCATATGCAAGGGTACTGTTTCTTGGATGAGTCGGATTGTATAGTCAGATGCACCTCTTACCTATTTCAGTTGTTGCAGTTGGGAAGGTTCATCCAGGTTGGCCTGTTGATGGTCAGCATCTGATAGAGACATAAGAAACTCTCCTATATCCTAGTATCACGACTAAAATTTCTCAATTGGTAATAATAACTAGGTGGTTTTGAGCCCTGCAGAATGATATTTGAATCTGTTTTAAAATTTGGTAACATTCGCTACCATCAGAGAATATTGTTCATCTTTCATGAGAGTTCCATCTCTCTTTCCACACTCTTGGCTTTGGCAGCTAGGTACAATAACAAGAACTGTGAGTTTTATTAGGATTGTATGAAAACTTACCGTCTTCAGTCTGTTTCAAATGTTGCTTCATACGTGTTCCCTTACATTCATTAACTATGTTTTTTCGCTGGGGTTAACAAGCAAGGCAGACTCATCAATTTTTCTTGGTTGGTTTATTAAAATTTATTTCTTAACATAAATTATTAATATATTATTTCAGCTGGAAAGACTTAAACTCAAAAGCCAGTATTTTGATACTGCTATTATCTCTGGTGCATTGAATTGACAATATTAATGTTTTTGCTGTGTAACTAATATTTCATGTGCCGTGTAAAAACAGGTGTTGCAAATCTAAAATTGTAGCATGACACATATGGGAAATTTGTATGAGTCCCCTAGTTTCTATGTGTTTTGTGAGGTAGCAGATATGAATGTTTATGTGATTTAATAACAGAGATGCTCTTCCGTGTCCCACAATAAATGGCATTTAAATATATTCAAAGAAAGGTGAAAAAAACTCTTTGCTCAGCTGTAGTTTTAAACCTGTCTGTCTCCCCTTCCCCCCCTGCCAACTGTCAGTTAAAGAACTCTGATATCGGGTCCTCTCTGCTGTCCTCTGACATCTTTGCCTGCTCTGTGATAGACAAATAATTTCCTTTTCAGGGTTGATTTAATAGATGGGCTATAGTGTTGCCTTCAAGAGATTTCTAGCCTTAGGTCATTATTATTTTTCTTGTGTTTAGGAGATTCCCTATTTGCTGGGTTTGGGGTGGTTTTTTTTTGGTTTTGTGATTCAGAATTATAAAAAGCAAATGTGGAGCTGGAGGACAAACCCAGGCTTTCTTTTATTACAGCTGAGTTTGCCACATACTTGAATTTCTGCCGTTCTTTGCGTTTTGATGACAAACCGGACTATTCCTATCTAAGGCAATTATTCAGAAACCTCTTCCACCGACAAGGGTTCTCCTATGACTATGTATTTGACTGGAACATGCTGAAATTTGTGAGTAGCTAACATAACTGTCTAGATTATTTTTTTTTTTTTGTAATTTTTTTTTTTTTTTCCCCACTACACTGTCAGTTTTGAGTGTCTTAACTGATACTGTAAGATTGTCTTGCCTTTTTCCTCCCAGAAGCTCTATTGTCTAGGAAAAAAGATCAGGAAATGAGAAAAGGCAGGAGATACAAGAACCATGAGGTGGGGGTTGAATGACAACTAAGTTGGAGTTACAGGGCTTTAAATGTGTAAGGCTTCTGAGATACTTCATTTGGGGCAGTCACCAGGCTAGGTTGCAGAATTACCGTTTTCTCTCCCCTTGATCTTGAGCATGGGTCATTTGCAACTGTTGAGGAGGTGTCCAGCTGCCATAAGATCCTGTAAGTATCTTACTGTAGGTATGTGTGTACATTAGCATTTTGAAGACTATGTCAGCAGATGTATGAACAAAATTTAGAATTTATGGCAGGTCTCAAGAAATGTTACCAGAATAATTAATGGCCTAACTTAATATTAAATTCATTGGTTGTGCAGTTCTTTATTTTCAGTATTTTTTTCCGAATATATAGTTGTGAGTTCAGTAATCCCCCAAGTTGTTCACTAGTGTCAACCCGTAGGGTGCAAGCAGAGCAGCTGAAGATTCTGAACGTGAAAGGCGAGAACGAGAGGAAAGAATGAGACATACACGAAATCCAGCTGTGCGTGGAATACCCTCCACTGCTTCTGGCAGGCTGAGAGGAGCACAAGATGTAGCTCCTCCTACTCCTCTTACGCCAACTTCACATGCTGGTAAGTAAGCAAATACCTGGATAGATGCATCTTGTAGACTACTGTAATTTGCAGTTTGTTCCTGGTCATTGGAAATTCAAAATTAGAATTAGGATACCTGAATGGTATTTGTGTCTGGTTAAGGTTTGGGGGGTTTGTATGTTTTTTCTTCAGCTTGCTTTTCAGTAGATTGAAGATAATTGTATGCACTCATTACCTGCCAATTGCTACTTAGGTTTCCGTGAATGTAAAACAAAGGCCTTGATTTCTCTTGTTTGACTCTGTGGAAGCTTTATATGCAAACAGGGAAACTGTAACTTTTCCAGTGATCCATGTTATCATCCCTGTTTGTGTTAGAAAAATCTAATGCAACTTTTCTCATAGCCAACACCTCTCCTCGGCCAGTGTCTGGTATGGAACGAGAAAGGAAAGTGAGTATGAGATTGCATCGTGGTGCCCCAGTCAATATCTCATCGTCTGACTTAACAGGCAGACAAGATACCTCTCGCATGTCAACTTCACAGGTAAAAAATATTTCTGTGTAATGGAAGAATGAGGGTAATTTGATAAAGTTAACTTGCCAAAAGAACATACCAGCTAATCAATGTGTTTTCGTACCGATTTTACAGGTAGGATTTGACTCCTATAAATACTTGACATTTTAACTGAATGTTTGTGGCTGTAGACTACTATCAAGAAAAAAAGGGTTTTTCTGGTTTTAGGGGGGTTTTGGTTTTTTTGGTTTTTTAACCTTGGCAGCAATAAGGATAAAATACTCTAATACAGAGTCATTGGTGTATGAGATGATGCAAAATCCTAGATATACAGCATTTTTACCTACAGTTAAGGTGTTTAGCTCCTTTGCTCGCTGAACTTCTTACTCTGCTTCCTCATTGATAAGAGAGAGAAGTTGGAGGCAGTTGCGAGTCATGTTTCCAAATCAACAGAGGAGAGAATATTGGTGCAGAATAGACAAGAAATAGTTGGTGAAGAGCAGGAAAATGCAAAAGTGAAGAGATGTTGTAGTGCAGTACTGTAATTCAGAGCAGGTAGGAAGCCACATATGTGGATGATGAGTAAGTTGCAGAAGGTTCATTTGAAGATGCAGGAGGATGAATGATAGTGATTCATAGCCATATAGAGCACTGAAATCGTCCTCATTGGTCACAGTGACTTAACAAAAAGATTATAAGAATGCTTCTTTTTGAGTTGACATTGACAAAAAATGTTTACATACATTTTTAACTCTTTATGCTATAGTTATATATGCATTTGATAGCTATAGAAAACATTCATTTTTGAGAGTATTCACTTGGACTTCTCCTATGTAGTGTGTGGTCTGGATTTGTACAGCTTACCCTCAGTCTTACCTACAGAATGGGAAATTGCCTGTACTGCAACATTGCTGGGAAAGCATTCTGTTATGAGGACTGGTGCAGTTGCCTAAAAGCTTTTCCATCACGCCTCAATGCTCTGCTGGAATTCTAACTGCATAATTTTTGCTGTGGACTTATTTTATTCCTCATTGACAGAGCATATTGATAAAAATTAACTCAATTCCTTTTGGCTTCATCATGTAATTGGCAAAATTAATTATTTTGGATAGTACATATGCTTATAAAATCTTACTGCTAGAGGGAATGTTTTCTTAGGGGAAGGCCAGGTGGGTATCACTCATGAAGACTGAGGGTGAACTGGATTGGAGAAACAATTCTGCTGTAACAAAAGGGGATTTTTTTTTCAGCTGAATGAGTTGATTCACCATGTAGCTGCACAAATGTTTGTGCTTGCTCAAGGGATTAACAATTCAGGAACAGAAATGACTGGATGAGAATAGGAGACAGGTGAGGTTTTCTGTGTTGGCTTTGGTGGCAATTTTTGGCAGCTTAAATTGTTCACTGAACTAGAATTCTTGCCACCAAGAATTCTCATGTTAAAATATTTTATGGCTGAATTTGGTAAATAGTATGAAAACAAAGAGAGTAGAACTGCACATAGTTATGGATCTTGTCAATACGCATATATACTTGATAGAAGAATGTAAAGAAGGTACAGCCAGACTCAGCCATATCTGATGAATGGACAATGGACACAAATTGAAATAGAAGAAATTCCATTTAGGCATAAGAAAAACTTCTTTACTGTGAGACTGGAACAGGTTGCCCTAAGAGGTTGTGGAGTCTCTGTCTTCTGAAATACTTGGAACCCAATCAGACATTATCCTGAGTGGCCTGCTCTAGTTGACTGTACTTTGAGTAGTAGAATTGGGCTAGATGACCTCCAGGGGTCCCTTCTGACCTTGGCTGTTCTGTGGGGCTGTGACACTGGGTTCCCCCTGAACGTTTACTCAAATATAAAGGTGGCTTACTCGTAAAGTGTGTACACTCAGAGTTTGCTTCGCGCTCTGAGCAAATCTCGGATGCTTTGTCTCTGTTGCCAATCAGATAATTAATGGGAGTAATGACAATAAGTACAGTTATGTTACTTGGCTATGTTAGGAGAGAGTATACCTTTCATTTTTTTTTGCTTTATTATTCACATGTGGTCCATTATGCATGTGACACTTTTCTAAACATTGTAAGATATGACTAATCCAGATGAGTTTGCAGATACGTTTTGGTTCTGCCTAACTTGTAAAATGGGAATATTCTGAAACTGTGTAGGATTGTGAGTAGTCTTTGAATATCTTGGATACAGGTATCTTGGATATATATCCGTATATGATCCATATATGATATCCACAGTATATGGATATGATATCCACGGTAATCCATATATGATATGGATTGTGTGTAGTCTTTGAATATCTTGGATATCCAAGATATAGATATCCAAGATATGGATATCCAGGATGTCTATATCCAAGATATGGATATCCAAGATATGGATATCCAGGATGTCTATATCCAAGATATAGATATCCGAGATATGGATATCCAGGATGTCTATATCCAAGATATAGATATCCGAGATATGGATATCCAGGATGTCTATATCCAAGATATGGATATCCAGGATGTCTATATCCAAGATATAGATATCCAAGATATGGATATCCAGGATGTCTATATCCAAGATATGGATATCCAAGATATGGATATCCAGGATGTCTATATCCAAGATATGGATATCCAAGATATGGATATCCAGGATGTCTATATCCAAGATATGGATATCCAAGATATGGATATCCAAGATATGGATATCCAGGATGTCTATATCCAAGATATGGATATCCAAGATATGGATATCCAAGATATGGATATCCAGGATGTCTATATCCAAGATATGGATATCCAAGATATGGATATCCAGGATGTCTATATCCAAGATATGGATATCCAAGATATGGATATCCAGGATGTCTATATCCAAGATATTCAAAGACTACACACAATCCATATCATATATGGATTACCGTGGATATCATATCCATATACTGTGGATATCATACATGGATCATATATGGATATCAGTATTGATATATCCAAGATATATATCTTGATATCCAAGATATTCAAAGACTACTTTCAGACTACTTTTTTTGAGTAGTACAATTTCTATACTACTATATATTATACTACTGTATATGCTACTATACCTTCTACAAAGTAGTGGTAGTGGTAGCCAGTACAGACTGGCTTAATGGCACATTTCCATAACCTGCCCTTTTTAACACTGCTCCAAGTATGGGATCACTCAATTGACTTCTTTACAATGGCAAATGGCAATAGCAGCCTAGTTGGGATCTTCTCTGAGTTTGTTTGAATTAATTATTCATCATCTGTTGTCTTCATCTAGTTCTTACCAAGGTGGTGATCCGCTGCTGGTCTCCACTCATGGCTGAGTAACAATGTACAACTGTAGTATAATTTAAACAGCTTTCCATGGGCTTCTTGGATTTGGAAAGCGAGAGAGATTTACTTTGACTTTACCTTCTAACACTTACCCTTGAGCTCATTGGAGATAATTCACTTTTCATTTTCCCAGTTCTTGCTTACTCTATAGTAGGTAAGATGGCTCAAATTGCAAGTTTTCGTAGTTTACACTCGTACTATCTTCATAACATTAAAGTATTTTTTCCATTATCTAAATTTATCCTTAGATATTAACCAGGTTATCAATTAAAGCTGTGGGTTTCTGATTATCTTTATACTTTATTCTTAGTCAGGAAAACCTAAAGTATCCAACTCGCATGGCAAGGTTATTAAGGAGAATTTTGGTTGGTGAGGTGTAAGAATATAGAAAATCATCCATGTTACTTCTTATCAGGGGAACTGTAAAGAACAGCAACTGTCCATGCCCATTCCAGGTGTGTTAGTTTCCTTTGTAAGTCTTAAATAAATATGCTACAACTGTTTTTATTTATTTATTTATTTATTCAAATGCCTTGGTTCGGTAAGGCGGCGCTGCATTTGTAATTTCCACCTCTCATCATATAGAGGAAGGGCTATTGCTTGTTAAACTCTGGGCAATGGAATGTGCAGAGGTTACTCAAAATAATGGAAGCACCTTACCTCTAAGTAGTGTTCATAAAGATTACTCCACATTTTTATCTTTAACAAAATGAGTTCTCATCAGTTCAGACTGAAACTGAAGACTAAGGCTGGGAATGTAGTTAATACAAAAAATTTCTCTTACGGAAAATAGGTCTTCTCAGAGAAATTTAACACTCACAGAAAAATGGTGATTGGTAAGGATAGCAAAGTAGGTGTCGTGTATATTCCCTATCTCCAAGGCATTGTCCACACAGTACCTAAATCATTCTCATTAGAAAGACTAGCACATTGTAACACTAAGTAACAAGTGTTTATCGGAGTAACAACTAGCATGTCTACAAAATGGTTTGTCAAACTTACGTGGTTTTAATGAAATTACATAAATTCTATCGCACGTGTTTTTCAGTGCTTTTCTTGATGATGTGAATGCAGCAGCTAAAGGCCTGCAAGTTGTGAGATGTTGGACAGCAAGAAACATTAGTGAGAGTTGAGCAGTCAGATAAAGCCTGTTCAAATAAAATGTATATTAGTTCACATTACTCCAAAACCTAATTAGGATGAAGGAGTGGAGCCCACTGTCTTATACATGAAAACTGTATCTGTGATAACTGATGTCTGAGGAGGCTTTAGGTGTAATGTTGGAGAAGTTAGCATGATATTATAATGACAGGGCATAATTTCATCCTTAAATCTATGTATGATACAGTAATAAACAGAAATGGAGAGGTTATTTTGACATTAATGACAGGTGCTGGAATATTACACTTAGTTCGGTCATCAGTATTGTAAATTGTTGGAAAACCTTAAGTAACACAGAGAAAAGCCATAAAAATTGAGCTTAGGAAAACATTGTACAAGAAAAGAGTTTCAAATCAGCGTCTTTCTTCAGTTTGTCTGAAAGGTAAGAGAGAATCTTGAGTTAGTTGGTGTAGTATTTTAGAGAATGATTTTAACAGGAGCTGACATTTCTGCAGAAAACGTGAAGAACCTATTGCTTAAATTAAAACCACTCATATTTAAAGAAAGGTGAATCAGAGGTCTAATTGAAGACAGTTGCCACAGAAACTGCTTCTAGAAGAAGGAGATCATCTTTGCCTTTGCATTAAAACTGGATTCATTTCTAGGTGGCATATTCAGGTCTAAAGCACACCCAAATTACAAGTTTCTGTGCAGTGAAGAGTTGCGATCTGTGCTGGACAGAAAATCATACCCGCTGTTAAAAGATCCTTCTGCTTTTAAGCTCTATGAGTGGATTGTTCACTAAGTCTCATTTATGTAGCCAGTCTTTAAGCGTTAAGAAATGTAGTAAAGGAGGTCGTGAGTATTCCAGTAAATACTGCTTTGTATCAATTCTGTTGGTCCACATAGCATAGACTGCATCTCAAAAATAGTGAGCAAAGCTGTGCATAGTTTCTACTGGTAATAGAGGTATTCTCTCTGTAGCTAGAAGAAAAGATGGGAATGCTGCACAAAGAAGTATTTGACTAAGTCTCCTTGACAAGAGAAGTTTTTAGAAGACTGTAGCCAACACTGGCATTGAACATCTTAAGTGTTGTGCTGCTTCCCTGGGTAAAAAGCAACACGCTTCCAAGGCCTCTGCATTTTCCATCTCCTCATGAGCAAATCTTTCTCCATATATCCATCTTAATAGGCATCATACTCTGCATTGTTCTTCTTACCCTGTCAGTTTTCTTTGAGGAATAATGATTTGTTCCTTTTGCATATCTCTTAATATGATAGAAACTACTTAATAGAAGTCTGAAATCAGAGCTTCTAAAAACATTACATTTGCTACTGCAAGTTTAGGTTGGATATTTGTTAGACATCTTTATATATTGGGGCAGTGGAACTGTTACAAATTGCTGTCTTTTCCCCTACCTCAGAATAGCATTCCTTTCGAACACCATGGCAAGTAGCTGCTCGTCTCCTTTCGTTGGAAGGCAGCACTGGGTGAGTGCTTCTCATTAGACACCAAAATTTTGGATGGGGTGGGGGAGAAAAAAAAAAATGTTGGAAACATCCAACTTTGCTTCTTCTCCTCACATTTTCTCATAGTTACACCTGTGCCTTCCGGTCAGATGCTTGATGGAGCATTGATTTTTCTCTAACTTAGAAGTAAACGTCTTTCCAAAAGTTGAATTATCGCTGTTGTTCCACTTGGACTTTTTAGCAGAACTGACAAAAATAGTGACTTAAAAAGTCCCTAAAATTGTTCAAGCATCAACAATAAAATAAAATAACCAGGTCTAAAGTTTCGCTGTTTGAGAATTACATGTCTTTCCAGGGATGTTCACACAGCAGTGTGTCATCCATTCAAAACTAGATCTGCTTCAGAACAATAAAACCAAAATACTTACATGAAGACTTAATTAACTGTATTACTCAAATGAGGCTCTGCCTTGTCATGAATGGAATGTTCTACTACAGACGTATCTGCTTTTCACTGTTTTATATTCTTCTCTATTCCTTATGAGCTGTCGCTTAAAAAATACTCAAATCTATATTTTTAAAATGTTCACATACTAATGAGAATAGTTTGAACATGAACATCTCAAAGGTAGACAGACTTGGATTTGGATATTTAAAACTCCTTTCCACTTGTCAGTGCAGTAGAAGTTTTTGCCTTTCTGTGTGCAGCTTTTGGCTTTTTAGTCTGTTCTGCTTTTGGCAATAACAGGTTTCATCAGGGAAATAACAAGTTTCAGTTGGAATCTGAACCTTAATGGCTGAAGGATGCTTTCTTAAGTATTTCAGGAGCTTCGTTGCTTTGCTTCTTATTAAAAGGCTATGAGATTTTTCTGTTCTTAATAAATTCTGTTTTATAACTGTCTGCTGCCTCATTTTCTCTGTAAAGCCTAAGCTTGCACTAATCCTGTATCTCTAGTTGGTGAAGAATCCTGCTATTCCTTTTCAGTTTTCTCCTCCTGCTTTGTGTGCTTGGCTGACTGTGCACAAGCTGCTTCGTAAACAGATTGTAACATTAAAAAGATCCAACTGTAAATGGCAGCTTCACAATTTAAAGTTCAATTATCAGACCTTAGTCAAAAATTAAAAATGAAAAAATAAAAAAATGCGAAAAGGCAAACCTAAAGCTTTGCATTGGAAAGCTTGTGTGTGGGAGATGTGCGGATTCCAGTCTGCTCAGGGTTGTGTCTGCACTGGTTGCCCTGTACTGTGTGTCTTCCTATTTGCAGCTGTTTGAAATTAATGCTGAATACTGGTTTGGCTACTGAGATGTTTCTCACTTCTTAAATTGCAGCAATGTGTGGTTGGTTTTCACTTTCACAGTGAAAGTATCTTTGAAATAATGTTACACTGTTACTGAAATAGGTCAAGCTATGGAAATAAATGAAATATCTTTTAACACAGTGTCCTATGAAAAAAGAAAAGCCATTGAAAATCATTTAAGTTGTTTTTTGTGTGTGTTTTGGTTGGGGGGGGTGTTTTGTGGGTTTTTTTTTTGTTTGGTTGGTTGGTTTATTGTTATGGGGTTTTTTTGTTTTGGTTTTTTTATTTTTTTGATTTACTGGAATTTTTTTCCTCTTAAAACTAAATTATTCACTGAGTCTGTTTTATACATTGGTAGTGTTTTCATCTGGTTTGTTCTTTCTTCTGTGCACGTTTATGCTCTGTTTACTTTTCTTCAAAACATACCCTCTGTCTGGAAAGATGAATTTTCCATGTTAACTTCTAATAAAGGATGAAAATGCAGGGAACTTCATGTAGCTACGGTGGGTGTCAAACATTGTGTAGCTCCTTGGATTTTAAATTGATATGCTTACTTTTGGCAATGAATTATTTAAAAGTACATTGAGAGCCACTTGAATGTTAACTGGGAGGATATGTGCTGATGTTGTCTTGTTTTTTGGCTTTGGTAGATTCCTCCTCGGGTAACTACCAGTGTTCTCCAGTCTGCTGTGCACCGATGAAAATTACTTTGCCATGGAGGGCAGACAATGCATGGCTGATCTCCTATGTTACCAATGGCTTTACTAGCAAAAATACCCTAAACTAGAGTGGAAACATTACAATTGGAGTTCTCCATGTGACTTAAAAGGCACTTGGAGGAACATGGACAGCAGCTGCCATTGCAGGACGCTTTTGCCAGAAACCCAATGACCTTAAGAGAACCCTGTGGTAACAGGGCTGGAAAAGAAAGATGGTTTACAAAGTTGACCGCCTGTTATCGGATGGCCATTTCAGTTTTCCCTCCACAGGCGGCAGACTTTACTCCCTTTTTATTATTCTACTGTAACTATAAATCTTTTACTTGGTTTAGAAAGGTTTTTTGTATAATTTTGCTAAAATTATTGGCTTAATTCTCTGTAAAGAACTCCTTGCTTTTGTCTGATTTAAAAATGTAGAATATAAACAAACCTAAATTAAAGATGATGACTTGAAATTTCTTGTTTAAAAAAAAAATTAGTCTGGCAGGGAACATGTAAATGAATCAAAACTATGTGACTTTATTTAAACTGTTTGCTTGTTTCTGTGGTCCCATTCTGACTGAGATGGTTTTCTCATGAAAATTTAAAAACTGTTAGAATTTTACTTTGTTGTTTGCTGTCTTCATTCACACTTAACATTTAACTTTCATGTTACGCAAAGGAATTTTTAAGTATTCGTTCCTTTTCATGAAAGAGGAGAACTAAATACCCTGCAGGAGAGTCTAAGTATAGCAGAGATGGTAATAATGGATTGATTTTTTTTTTTTTTTTTTTTTTTTTTTAATACAGTATATGAAGGACAAAGTAAAAAACTCTGGCATTTGAGGGATTTAGAATTTGAAAGCTTGTCCAGTGTCTCCGCTTATTTTGGGTAAACGGATAGTTTCAAACTTGGTTTTTGCTGGTAAAATTTTGCTTCCTGCACTCAGGCTGGTTAGCTTGGAGGGTATTGCAAGTCAAAAATAAATGTTGCTACTGAGTCTTCAGTGAATTTGCACGTTTCATTCTTCATCTACATGTTTAAAATTAAATAGTTTCACGCCTTCTGTTTCATGTCAAGACTCAAAAAATAAATTATTTTTAAAAAGCGAACAAACAAAGCAACCCATTCTTGCTGTGAAATCCTGAGAATTTTTACAATTCAGATGCATGCCATATTTAATTCTTAACTGTATTCAACCTGAATATACCCAGAATTACTAGCTAGGAATGAATGATTCAAGATGCTTAGGTAATCCAAAAAACTGTTAGAGGTGTTGTTAGCACCTGTTCCTTATAGAATGTGGGACATTATTCATATTGTTCATTACTGTAAATGGTCCATAAAATACACCCTAAACGGTCTCATAAAAGTACGTATTCTGTCCTCAGAGTACTTGGAGTAGTATCAGAAGTACTGTTTATATGACTATGACTGAAGTACTTAGAAGTTCCAGGTTGGAAATGAAAGTATATATGGAGATTTTGTTTGAACAGCTGGGTATTTTGAAGGGGAAGGGGAAGGGAGGGGGGGAACAAACCCACAAAATGAAAACAAACAATTATTTTTGTAAGGCCTGTTGGTCTTCAAAGTTTTATGATGAGTAATTTTTATTGTTTTGGTGTTTACAAATTCTTTTCTGCCCCTCTCAAAAGTCCACATATTAAATATTAGTAACATCAGCTGCTCATTTGTATGTATTCTGGGTGTGACTCGGGAAACCTGTGTTTGGGGAGAGTATAATGGAAAAGCTTAAGAGTTTGATCCATGGATAAGTTTGTGTAAGGTAATTATTTCCTCAGTTATTATAAACTTCAATATTTTAGGCTTGTGCACTACCAGTTGGGCAGTTTTACACTTCACTGTGCTTTCTTTGTAAATATCTGTGGTTAATAACGTACTGTTAGAGGAACTTACAAAGGCAGCCTCTTCTCTCTGTATCTGGAAAATTAGATTGCTGTACTATACTTAAAAGTTGACTGCAGACTTCTAGAACTGTACTCATGGGCAATTTTTGTCCTTCATAATAGTTAAATTTCATCATGCAGAAAATAGTTAGACTGTCTATATAAACCTCTGTATTGGAAACCAGTATCTCAGAGCACTTCATTTGTACTACTACTGTATTTGTGTACTTTAACAATTGTGTAAATACATTCATAACAACTTCTATTCTTCCTGGGTGTAACTTACTTACAATGCATCCTTACTCTTTGCTTGGTGTAACTTCTTTCTTTTTTTCTTTTTTCTTTTTTTTTTTTAAGGGGTTTCTGTAGCTACAGAGAGCACTGTCGGTTGCAAACATTTGAAGACAGTTGTGGTACTAAACCTTTCACTGAAGGATTTTGGTAGTCATGGTCAGAAAACAGCAGTTAGGGTATACAGGAAGAAAGAGAAGGCATTCATTGCTTTGCTCAGAGAAAGGATGTCTTTTGTCTCTTTAAAGGTAAATGTTTTTGTTTGGATATTGCTTCCTTTCCAGAAGTCTTTTTCACAAACACTTATCTTACAAAGTAATACACTGTATTGATAGGAAGTATGGTGTCGTGGTTTAAGCCCAGGACATATGGGAAGAGAATTGCTATTGAGACTTGATCAATTACGGGAGCTAGGATAAAACCAAGAAAAATAGTGAGCTCTACCCACAGTGCCCTCTATAGTAAAAGTCCTGGCTTTTGCCATATAATTCTCAGAAGTCTATTCATAATCTGAGGGCAAATGTACCTTCAGGAATTCTCTGTGTTTGATTAGCATACCTTTAGAAGTTGGAAGGATATTTAATTTATTCTCACAGTTTTCATTTAGAACTGGCTGTGTGCTTTTATGTGGAAAATTCTTCCCGTGATGCTGTTTTACATAATCGTAATGGTTGCAGAGTCCCTGAACTCTTTGTGTTACAAGTACCTTGAAAACAATTGAAAATAAATCATACGATGAGAGAGATACTAAGTAAAAGCATTTAAGGAGTCTGTATATGCCATGTTAACTTAATGAAAAGACTCAGAATCTCCCTTGAAGGAAGGCATGTATAACTCAGAGGCATCTCATTCTTCCTTCTTCAGTGGGGAAAAATAGCATAGGCACAACTATTTGTTGTCGCCTTTTCCCCATGTTCCAGACCTCTTGAGTGGCAGCTGCTCCATAAAATCTGTCAAAGGCAACACTTTAAGAAACTGAATTTCCCAGCAAGAATCTTTACAATGAATTTACAGATTTAAGTAGATCATCGGCTAGAGCATACATGTTTGTTTCAAGAATATTTTTTTTTCTTTGTAGAAGAATGAAATAGAAGGTAATTATTTTGTTCTTTACCTTTTGCTTTACAAATGCAGCAGTTCATGTGCACAAAACACTAAGTGAAAACAAACAACATTGCTGTTTGAGGGTTTTTTAATAGTGCTGAGCCATCCGGTCAGAAATCTAGATTTAATCCAATTGGGAGGAAATGTAATCCACCATGTACTTAAAGTAGCTTCTAAAATTCACTAGGTGAGAAAAAATAATAATAATAAAAAGAGGTTTTGCTGTTAACAGTACACTTCCCTCTGGTTCATTCACGTGACAATTACTAGCATTACGTGTTTATGTCTACATTTAAGTGATTGTATAAACCTGAATTGTATGGACTGTTTGCATTGTTCAGTAGTTTTGTACCAGCAGAGTGCTCAGAGGCCTGATCTTCAGTAAGAATCTGTTTCACAGCAAAATCCTACTAACTTTTAGCAGGACATCTTTGCACAGGAGTAACACTTTATGACTTTTTCTCAGACATTGGTGGGGTTTTTTTCCTGCTTTATCTTAAAATTGGTTCTCTCTATGAAATCATTGCATGCTGCAAGCAGAGGGACAACAGAAAATTAGATGAGATCTGTATATACAGAATCTACAAAAATGTGCAGTCTACAAAAATAATAAGAGCATTCTTTATTAACCTCATTTTGGGAAAATTCTTGACTTAAGGTGCATGTATAAGATCTATGTCTGAAAAATATAAGCATAACGGACAAAGGAGAGTGGGAAAAGGAAAAACTGTATATCATCCTAAAGCATTAAGCCCTAGTTTACTGTGTCTTTGCTGTGACCAATCCAGGATATTTGAGATGGGGTGAGATATGGAACAAAACAGCAATTCATTTGGTACCTTATACACTAGGAAGACAATGTCTAGTCCTGATCACAACCAGACAAAACATTTGGTTTAATTACAGTTGTTTCAGAGCTGCAAACCTTACAGGCACAAAGGCAATGCAGAGTGGCTGGCATTTCCCATAATCCTTAAGGAAAGGATAAACCAGTGATTCACAGTATTTCAAGGCCATGCACAGATTTTTTCTTAAAAGACCCCAAATAGCAAGTGCTTCTCTGCTCTCTCTGCTAACAATTTGTATTTTATCTGACATTGTCAGCCCTTGGCTCTTATACCACATTTTTCAGCAAGACTGAAAAGTCTTTTGCTGTTTAAGAATTTTAGATGCTAAAATCTAGATATGCTTCTTCATTGGATTCAGTTTCCCAGTGAAAGGCCTTAAATTGCTGAAGAAGTAGTAGATTAAGAGTCAGAAGAGCAAGAGCTACCCTCATTTCTTACTGCTCCAAAGCATTCATCTAGGGATAGTGAGAAAAATTGGAAGCTGGAATGTTGCAGAGATGTTTGGGCAGGTACTGAGGTCAGTCAAGGAACAAACAGCATATAACTAGAGGTAAGTAGCTTTTTACTCTGTCTGCCTTTAACTTTCCATAATTTCTTGGACAAATGCAGGACAGCTGATCTCACAGACTGTCTCTAGCAAGATACTTTTAAGAGCCCTGACTTTTACAGTAGATACTCCCTTTTTCCTGCTGGCACAAAGATGAGCTCTATTGCAGCAGCATTGAGAAGGCTGGTGAAATAATATATTCCAAAGCTGTTGTTTCTTATATGCAGTGCCTCTGCTATTGTTAGAATTGTTTGCTTCTCAAATATTGGTGGGTCACCTTCCTTTAACGAGTCCAGCAGCAGGGAACAAGACCTGTGCAATTTGGGTCTTGCTCATTTTCCTCCATAGCAAATGGCCTGACTCCTTTCTTTCAGACTCGTACACTACCAGAGGCAAAGATAAACTCTTTGGTTTTTCTGTCACAAGGATGTTAACTGTATGCTAATAAATTCTGTCATTTCAGTCCACCCTTAACAATCATTCCTGTAGCAGCATATGGCTTGATCTGGCCAGTGGGATAGCAAAGCATTTGATTACACCTTGAGTTTTAGCAATTTGCATAACAAAGGTAATCATGTTTATTCAAACGTGGGATTTTATGTAAATAGACCTATGATCTTTCCCATGTAAATGCACAGAGAAACTTTTGAAGCAAGCTTAGAGAGATTTCTTCAGAATTTCTCAGCAGAGCTACTTAGGCGCAAATAGATGTGAGCCTGCTAGAAAGCAAAATGTAGCTCCTGTTCTATTGAAAAGATTGTAATTTTGATTCACTTGGGTGTAGCTCAGTCTTAGGTGGGGTACCATAGGACCCAAAATACACCACGATAAATGTATTCTTAAAGTATGTTTTCTTAGGAGCTTTCAAGTTCTAAAGAGCATCACGTGATGATAAAGATAGCTTGCTGGCAGGTCAATACTCAAAATATTCAGGGATCTATAAGTCATAGCAGTTCATAATACTTTACCTGCAAAACAAAACCTGGAACGCTTTTCAGAGGACAAGAACAATAATTTCTACATGGAGCACCACAAAATTAATAGCTATTATTTTAAAATTTGTTGATCCTTTAAAACAGTCTTCAGTCTCCTGTAAATACAGGAGGAGCTCATTTCCATTTTGGAATTGGCCAAACTATGAGTCATGGCAAAAGCAGTCCCCTTGCTCACATTAAATTCTGGCTGCCTGTCAGCTCAGTGTCACCACTTATTCTCTATAAGCTCTGTATAGCTATATGAGCATGTGCAGAGGAAGCCAAATTTCCAAATCTGGGTGTTATTTTTTCTAAACTTATTTTCTCACACCCACAGTTTTTGACAACCAAAAGAATATTTATTCACTATATTTGCAACAGTTCACTAGAAAAGCATTTAAAAAAAATTAAGTATAAATGTACACATTACACAGAAGTGCATTAACAAGAAACAAAAAGTCATCTCACTTGCACAAAACTGAATTGTACTCTCTTAATTCTAAAGACAGCTGTGGTAGAGAGACACAGACACACATGCACAAGTCAGTACTTACTGTTGTAACTTGTAAGAGTTTGCATTCTCCTGAAAGCCTTATGTTTATGATTGCCAACAGAACCAAAGCTTCTTTGGGACATAACAGAGGTGCATACATGAATATATTTTGTATTTTCATTTTGGAATTTAATTGCTTGGTTAGGAGAATGTTTTCATTTCTTTTTAGAGAATGATATTGCATTGTCTAACACACGTTTGTTTGGATGGGATTTAATATTAGCAAGCATGAGATCTGTCCAGTCCTTCATACCATACCTTCATACCATTTCAAGTCTCAGCTTGAGGGAACAGGCTGCTTTAGCAGCAGGTAACTGCTGAAGACTTGCTGTAATGTATTAAAGGACTGGAGAAAAACAAGATCTAGAGAGTGTGATTTTAAAGAGAGCTCAATCATTTTTAGTTCTGCTGAGATCTTCCAGGTTCCAAAAAAGCTACAGGATGTTTTATTTAGAAATTTTAAAAAAGCAAACTTATTTTTGTATAGGAGGAGGAAGAAATTTTAATTTTGCATTGCTCATTGTCTAGTAAACAGGCAAACTGTCTCTATTCTACTCTACTGGATATTCTGCATGTTTGATATATATAGATACATACGTATATATATGTGCACATACATATACACCTCTTTATATATTCTCTCTGTGTTACAGGCAGTTGTATACATACCCTCTCCTTGCGCTAGGAAACTAAGGGCCTAAGATCTATCATGAGATCAAACATACAATTTTTTAACCATAAATCCAATAGTACACAATTTATAGAATGTGTGAAGATCTAAAAAGCTTTTAAAATTATGCTTAGCCATTAGACTAAAAGGCTGCTCATTAGTATCAGAGAAATAATCTGAAAATTATCTTTCAACTGTTTTATTGTATTATACTTGGAATTTTTGCACTTGTATTTTTCAAATGCTTCCCTCAAGAATTAGATTTGTTCCAGTAGTGTATCATTAAAGAGCAAGTTACAGTGGTGTCTTTGGAATGCTTGGCAGTTCAGTTGTATAATTAGCTGCCTTCCCTCTCCTTTCCTGTTGGTTTTTTGGTTTTGTTTTTGTTTTTTTTTAAATCACAGAATTTTAACCAGGTGAAGGTTGAACAAAGGTTCATCCAGGCAGGTGTTGCATGGAACCATTCTGCTTGTGTCCCCAGGCAGTTAGTGTCTCTTTAGTAATGCTTTATGACTCAGACCATGCATGTCCTCAAAATACATGGAAGATCACATCTCTCAGGCTGCTTTTAAGGGGATCTCAGTGGTGTTGAGATTAAAGGAACACTGTACCAAAATACCTGGAGGGGTTTAAAAGCAATTCCCTGTGAATTTACAATAAGCAGAGTTAAATTATTAAGGAGCCAGGGTAGTCTTGCCAAGAGAAGGGGTTGCAGCACAATCTTCTCCTCAATGTAACAGGTCCTAGCTGGTGTTCCAAGACAGAACTGGGAACCTGAGGACTTGCTGCTTGCCTTTTTTTTGGTACAAAGGAGTGAGGTCTGTAATGCAGGAACCCAATGTGGCCGTGTCCATAGGAGCAGTAGGGTACATGCCTCAGCACAGCCGGGCATACTGCCCCGCAGTTATCCAGGCTAGTGATCTAGCATGGAGTTTTCCTTCCCATCAGTATAATCAAAATCCTCCCAAGGAAATAAAGGCAGCTGAACAGAAAGTGGACTGGAGGGCTCGCACACAGCTGGATGTCACCCATGAATGGGTCAGAATGGAAGCAGAGAGCTTAACTGGCTTCAGAACTCAGAAGTACTAAGAGATCTGCATTAACATTTTCTTATCTTTCTGTTGATGCTTCTTGTAAATACTGAAAACAGTAAAAGATTTTGTAGCCTCTGTGAAACTGCCTAGCAAATTAAATTCCAACCCTTATTTCTCACAGTCAATGAAAGAGTCCTGTGATTTGATGTCTTTCATGCAATAAGCATCTCCTGCTCCCACAAATACTGCAATCCACTGGTAGGTGTGTGCTGTGAACAGCGCAAGAGCACTGTCAGTACTGCTCGGAGTAGTTCATATTTGAGTCGATGAAAAGCAGTTGTAGAGGTCAGTGAGGCGCTTTCTGTGAACACTAGATTTACTTCAGAAATTATTTACGGCGTCTTGTTGAAATGTGTTTCCCTTGTCTTAGTAACTTCCTTTTCTGCCTCAACCACATAAAATTGTAATGTAACACTTCTTGTTTCCAGCTTCACCATAAAGGTATTATGTATGGAAAATGAAACATAGTCTGGAAAGTCAGTATGTTAAGCACAGATTTTTGAGATATTACAATCTAGCCAGTTTGCAGACTGTACAGAAACTTAAAATTGTGCCAAAAGCCAACATCAAAAGGACAACCATTTAGTTCTGTGATAACAGTATAGCATTATCTAGCAAAGAAAGCCAGTGACTATAACCCACAGTAAGACAAAAGTGGCTGTTTGAAAATCTAAGTTCACTTTTGGGAAGGTTTCTAGTTTTTGCTTTTTGAAACAGAACAGGGCCTTCACATTACCATTGGAAGCAGCCTCCAGGGATATCATAAACTGATCTGTGCATTACATTTTCCTCTTGCCCTTTCATATGGTCGCCTTCTGGAGCTAGCAGTGTTGTGTTCCAAGTACTGATTTAGTCTTTAGCAAACTGGAGCTAAGTTCAGTAACTAAGTTCTTATAACTAGGACATGGCAGAGTAGTTCCTGCCACTAAATTAATAAAGGGTTTTAAAGTAATGCACTATATGTGATATAAAAATAAAGTTTATTCAGTGCAGCATCCATTTCTTTTTAAAATCACTCAAAAAAAAAAAAACCAAACCCCCAACATAATCCTAATTTTTCAATTTCTGTGCAACGTTATCCTAACAATGCAAAACCATTTTAAAGCAACTGCCAGAATGGGAGCTGGTATCTGAGATAATTCTGTTAGGGAATGCTTCATGGTTTTGGCACTTTGTTGGATTTACTTTGTTGTATGTTTCTGTTAAAATGGTCAAGTATGAAACAACTAATAATGTTCTTTTTAAAAGGGAAACATGGTTTTAAGGGATTAGGGGCTTCTGGTTTTCAGTTACTAAGTTGAACAATTTTGGCACCTGAAAGCCAATATTCCTTTGCTACCAACAAGAAAACTGGCTCTGTAACAGTCTGTTTTGAAGATTGTTATGCAGTCACAAAGCCTAGAGAGCTTTCATAAACGTATCTGAAAGGTGGGTTGCAGTAGCACGGTTTTATATAAAAGATTAAATTTCTTGAAGGGGGGGGGCATATAAGATGCCTTCCTTTTACCTTCCTTTAGAATGCAGTGTCGTCACAATGAATTTTCCCCTTCTGCATGCCTTCAAATGTGCTATCACTACCTTGTCTGAGCTGTTTCTTTTTCCCCCATACCAATGTCAGAGAAGGTTTAAAGACTGGCCAGAGACTCCCATTCTGTTTGTGCAATGAGTAGCAGAGCTCACCTGTTCTTGATTAGTCTTTATGCAGCGTCATATGATCAACTGTTCAATGAAGATTCTTTAACCAGCAAGAATGGCACCTTCAACTTCCATAGATTAAGCAAATGGACAGGTAAGTGGGCTGGAGTCGACTACCAAAAAACCACTGCCAACATGTTAAAGCCTTCCTATGTTGCTAGCATTGCACTTTAAAGATGGCTAACATGTTTCAAAACAGTCTAGTCCCTTCCTCAAGTCTACCCACTCTTAATTTATAGGTCATCTGGAAACTTAAACTGTTTCTTTTATATGCAAAATCGACACTCTTTGGGAAGATTCTACTAAACGCAATACCTGTCTTCTCCATGTTACTTGTAATACTTTCAATGCTGCAGGGAAACTGTACTGAAAACAGTGTATGTAAATGTAGGCTAACTTTGTTTGCTTACTGTCTGTCAGGATTGATTCTGGTCATTTTATTTTCTTTTAGTACTACTTCAGAATACCACTTGTGTGATCTGCTGAGGACAGTATCTATAATGTGCCTCTCCACATACAGTATTTCCAGATGATAATTACAAAGATTGGAAGTATAGACAAAACTCAGAAATACATTTACATAAAGTAATAGACATTACCAAAATTAAATTAGGGCTGAGCCAATTAATCTAAAAATCTGAAAACATAACAAATTCAAAAACCTAATGAAGACCTTTAAGTTCCTGAGATTTTTCTCTTTCTCAAACTCTTTCCCCTTCACAAAGAACACAGGAAGGGAAATTACATTTAGCTGCACAACACAGCAAATTCACTAATATTGTCTGAAAATGTACACATAATTCCACTTTTCTTAAAAGATATTCTTCCTATATCTCTTCCAAGTGAGCAGTTTCTGGTGATGCATAGCAAGACTCTACCTGTGTTTATAAAAGCTTTTTAGTTTGCATAAAAAGTAGAACCACAATGCTCCACCTTTTACTGATCAAGCCAATCTTCCAATAAAAGGTTATCTAGCTAATCAGCTTCCAGAGAGCCTTGAGGAGCCGACCGGTTTCCAGTTAATAAAGCAGATGGCCCAGCCCTAAACTAGTTCTATTTCTAAAATAAATAGTGTTGAAAATCTTTTGTTTCTAGAAGCTTTGTTGGTTTCCTCTCATGCTCACACACATGTTTCTGGGTTAGTTACAACTTCACCATTTTTTTCAGGCTCATCTTTCAGAAACTGTTCCACTTCAATAGAGTCCACCTTGGCATCTTCAGGAGTTTTGTCTTCAGATTTGTTTAATTCCTCTCTTTCTGCTGCTTCTTCTTTTGTGTGTGGTTCTTCCGTTTTTTTCTTAATGCAGAAGAAATTTCCCAAGGCCAATACAAGTGCTGAGGTGGTAACTTCAATTCCAGCAATAATAAAAACAAACATGTACCTCCCTGTTGCATCCAGGAGTTTTCCTGGGAAAAAAAAAAAACAAAATCAAAAAAACCAACATTCCAGGTAATTAACAAAAGTGATTATCCTGCAACAAATATTTTTCTGCTTTTTTAAACATTTAAATGACTGTCTAGAAATATTGTGATGTCCTGGGTTCAGCAGTAGCAGTCATCTAAACTTGCTATCTAAGCAGGTTTTTTGAAGTAGCATTTTAACAAGTTTATAACAAAATGTTTCTCAATTATTTCATTTCTGTTTAACATTCACTGATATTGTCATATCCCAAAATACAATCCCCTGCGCACACAGAGTCATGCAACTCAACTGGAATAAAACGAGCCTGGCCTTCATATGCAAGAGGTGAGAAGTGCCATGTATTCCACATCAAAACATGTGCTTCCATGGCTGCGATCCATATCAGCAGCTTCCTCTTGCTCCCAATCTCATTTCCCTTCATACACAGGCAGTGTACTGTCTGCTTAAAATACAAATCTTATTTAATAGTCAGTCTGAAGTAATGACTGGTTCTGATGCTTTAGGCAAGTTAAACTTTCATAGGATTTGGTGGATATGAAAGAACAGGAGGGAAGATACAAAGGACGTGCATCACCAAACCTGAAGATCAGAGAATGTAGTGCATAGTACTGTTCTCTTCCAGGAGGGGTTTTGTCACAATAAAGATAACCAATACTTTTTAGTGTCTGGCATAACCAGTAAACATTTTGACAGTGAACTGGTGGGGTTTGGGTGAGTTTGGGTTTTGGTTTGGTTTTTTTTTTTCAGTTCGGGATCTGTAAAATTTATGTTCTTTGATTAGTAATTAACTTGCAATTTTGAGCTTTAATGAATTTGAGTCTTTTGAAATGTGCCCTTATTCTTAGGTTGTGGGACGTGAAACAGAAGCAGTCTACCTTCCTTAAAACAGTCCCATTTTACAGTTTTCCATGTAAGGGGTTGGTTGTGGGGGTTTTTTTGGGGTTTTTTTTCCCCTCCTTCTTCTTACATTTTCTTTCCTCCTCCAAATCAACCATGGATATAGAGAATTTATCCTAGTACTTTCCAAAGAAAATTGACAGGTTTCTTATTCTGAATCCCAACTCCAAAGAGGTCTGAACTTCACAAAAGTTAATCAGTGTGTGTGTAAAACTCATACAATATTAGCCATCTACTAGTAAGAGGTCCAGTGTAGGCTTTCAGTGGAGAAAGAGCAGCATCTCTGATGGCAATTCAACCAATCCTGAAACAGAAGGAAAAGATTTCATCCCAGCCTGTCTTGGACTATTTCAGGTTGTAACTGCAGAAAGTCATTGAAGCATGTGCAACACTAGCACAATACGCACTTGTCGAGTGACTCTTGTTGTCTTTTTCTGTGCTCCCTTATAATACAATTTATGTAAATGGATACAATGCAAATTATTTTGAATTCTGAACTAAATGGAATACTTACCTGCTGATGGTGGACCAATTAGAACAGCCATAGCTTCTGCCAGGAGCACTAAGCCAATAGCACTGGAAAACTTCTGGGTACCCACAATAGCCATGAGAACTTCAAACTGAAGAGCACCTACCATTCCATAAGAAATGCCAAAGAAAATACAAAACACCACCAGGCCAGCATAGTCAACAGACATAGAACCCATGAGATCTGTAAAGCCATTAAAAATCATAGCGAAACTGAAGAGGTAGACACAGCGTGGTCTAACCCATTTAAGACCAGCTACCATTCCACAAATAGGCCGAGCAAAGATATCAATGAATCCCAGAATAGTCAGAAGAAAAGCTGCTTTGGTGTCTTGATATCCTAAATCCTTGGCATAACTCACAACAAAAACTGGGGGAACAAAGAGGCCAAGCACCATGATAGATGCTGCTAGCGTGTAGATTACAAAACCACCATCTTTAAAAACACTGAAATCCAGAAGTTTTTTCTTCGCTTTCTTCTCAGCTGGGTCTTTGGTAGCTTCAGGCTTTTTTGGTGGCTCCAAAGGTCTCATTAATGCACCACAAACACAGCAGTTGAGCAGCATCCCACCCAGTACAAGGAATCCTCCTCTCCAACCATACTCGTGTTGTAGTATCTGCCCCAATGGTGAGAGAGCACAAAGAAACACTGGACTCCCCGCAGCAGATAGCCCGTTGGCTAAGGGACGGCGTTTGTCAAAGTAACGGTTTAACATGATGAGTGAAGGCTGAAAGTTTAGTGCCAGTCCCAAACCTGTAACAGAGGGTACGTAAAAAATAATACTGGCCTACAATATCAGTATTTAACAAATTCTAACTGCAGTTTTTCTGATTCCTGACTTAAATGTTTTATTTCAAATGGACAAAAGAATTCTAAGAGAATATTTCTGAAAGCATTCCACTTCCATAATATCCTTGTACTCTGTGAACGCTTCTGTATCTTGTACACTTCACTGATTACAGCACTGGATATTAAACATACCAGAAAAATTAATACTGATTAAAAAAATGATGGATTTATTCCACATTTGTCTGCCATCTTTATAAAAGCCCATTTGGATGATACTGATGATTTAGATAGCTGTCACACAAAACCTCAACCTAAAGCCAAAGACATCAGCTAACTCATTTTCAACCATGCACACTACTTACCAGTAATCACACCTGCAGTTAGATAGATCTGAATGATACTTGTGCAGAAGGAGGCTGTCACCATCCCCAGTGAGGCAAAAAGGCCACCCACCAGCATGACAGGGCGACAGCCAAAGCGGTTGACACATACACTACAGAGAGGACCTAGGCAAGAAAAGCAAGTTACAGTTCCGAAGATAAATCAATTTTTGCAGTTGTTTTTATCTCAGTTTGCATTTCTTCCTTGGTGGACTTTACAGTGTTATGTTTACAGTTGGAGTCGATGATCTTAACAATGTTTTCCAATATTAATGATTCTGTGGTTCTTCCTATACTTTCTCCCTACTGTCAGGCCAATCTGGAAGAGTGTTCTTTCCTCTGTAGTCAAATACTTAGTCTTTTTTGTCTTCAGAGTGCCATGCAGTTTTTCCTTTTAATCATCTTTGGTAGCCACTAAGTTAAAGATCTAATTTTTTGTGCAAGCTGGATGTGCTTAAATAACTTTTGAATTTATGTGATAAATAGTAATTCTTTGGAATGCCTTACTTGCACACGAGTAATGATATGCAATCATCATTCATACTGTAAATGGCTGTGTGATTTACAAACATAACTGTATGATGCAATACTGTTTCAAAAACAGAGAACTACCTACCTGTTCCATAAAGCATGGCCAACAGAATAGAGGAAATCCATGCGGTGTCACTATATCCGATGCCAAATTCCCGGATAAGTTCTTTGAAGAAGACACTAACTGCCTTAGGAAAGGCATAGGAGAATCCTGTGATGATAAAACAGCCAAAAAGGACAGCCCAGCCCCAGCCTCCATCAGGGGCTTTAACACCAGATGGACCATCATCAGCTACTACAGCTCCCATGACCAAGCTCAAGGGTGTTCCCTAAGAAACAAAAAGCAATTACAGTCTATAGACATTGGGACAGTTATCTAACCAAAATCATCTAACCAAAATAGGCATAAATTGCACTACAGTTAAAGTTACGAATAAGATATGGAACCATTTAAAATACAAATCTTGAAGATGCAGTGCAATTTAAACTTCTTGTTTGGGTTTAGTCCTTAAAAAGCTTGCATAAAATACATAACAATGAGATACACGCAGCTGAGTTTTAAATGAATGTCACCTCACAGATCTCTCTGTCAAAACTGGATTTCAACCAAATCACTACTTCATAGAAAAAAAGGAAGCCGTAACAGCAGTTCAGGGCTGTGTTTAACAAATATGTAATAACTACTGCATTAAAGCCTGCAGGATTCTTGCTATAAAATCCTTCTATATGAAGCTCTTGGACTAATCACTTCAGAGACCTGGAAGCAAAATCCTGGTGCATCACAAGTATTCTGTGCAACAGTGGACAAATCACCCAGGCATTTTGTTCCCTACTGAAGAAATACAGCCCTGATGCACTGATATCTTGAAAAGATATATCTGAGCTTCTGATCTATTAGTTTTCACGCATGTAAGTACTTAAGCTGAACTGCAATGAAAATCTGCACAGGCATTTTTTTGTGGATGATGGGACCTAGTAACTGCAGCAGTGCTCAGTGTCACTGTCTGCCTGAAGCAAATACTTTCCATCGTGGTTGTTACTACATTATCAGTAATTTTAATTTTTTTTTACATTTTAGTTGATGAATCTTTCACATCTTCCATGTGCAGCCACAAGTGTCTTTGCATCCAAAAAAAACCCTCATCTTTTCTCATGAGAATGTTATGCACTAGACAGTGATGCTGCAAAGTTTTAAAACAAATGGGGGGAAGACACTGAAAAGGCAGATAAAGTGTCCCTGTATGTGAAGAGTGCAGGGAGGTATTGCATCACAGCAATTAGGTTTTTATAAGGCCTGTGTATTACAGAAGTCTTTAAAATGTTAAAGTGAACTTCGCACAAGTTGTATGTTAAATCTTACATGTACAAAACGTGACCATTTCTTTAAAATGCAATTGATTTCTTTTATTGGGTCAATGTTTCTTATAGTAGTGCCTAAAAGAGGAGTGCAAGTACAGTTGCACATCAGAGACATTCGTCACTAAAGAATGCTTCAGCTTTCAGAAGTGTGCATAGTGATTGCTGTGCATTGGGAATTACGTAGTTCATAAAGCTCCATTTCAGAACCAGACTATGTATAGCACAACAATCTAGTTGATGCAGCTTTGTCTAGACAACTGAGCACCGAATGCATGATTGTCAATAGGCCTGTATGGATGTACTTACTAAGGCATTTACACCTGCACTCCCACTTCTTGGAAGAAACAACTTTATATGCATGATGCAGAAAGAAACCCGGCCATGACTATAGCTGTTCTATTGCCCTGGGCTGTAGGAGAAGGACAGTAAGCATCATACTACTGGCTTCACCTCTTGTTTTCTGGAAATGAAGTATAAACAGGAAAAAATTGTCTTAAGTCTATACAACTAGAACCTAAAATGGTTAAACAAGGAACAAAACAGAACACCTCAATACAACTAGACATCTAGGTGCCTGCTACTACAGATGGCTGATTTGCTGACTGCTGTAAGAGTACATAAAAATGCACAGCTTGTTAGGCAATTTCTGCACCAGGCTTTGGGTTGCTAAATGAAAGTCTTAAGATGCATCTCTGACAATCATCCTAACACTAGGATCTGTCCACCCTTCAGAACTGTTTTTCCCAGTAACTTCTGTATGATACAAGATATAAAGCATGCTTCAAAAATTACTTTTTTTTTTTTTTTTAAAGGAATATCTAGACAGCACAGAGTATGTGCACAAAGTGTAATCCTTCATAATACTGGTAGCTCTGTAATAGTAATGATAACAGGAAAAATGGGGATTCGAACATCTCAGCACAAGTGTATAAGATCAGGAATAAGAGTCAGGAATGAAGGAGACTGGGAGGCAGGAGGAATCATCCCACTACTTCCAAATTTTTAGACAGAACATTTCATTTGGAGTGAATGTTTAAAATGCTGGGGGAAGAGTTGTGTAATTTTTAGTCTTTTGTATTAACCATCTTAATAGCAACACAAAGTCAGTAATGGTACATGAACATTTTGTTGACAAACAGCAATTTCTGCAGACTGCTCACACAGTGCTGGATAGCAATATTCAACCCTAGAAGAAATGGCTTATGGCAGCCACGTCTTGCTTCTTCCTGTACACAGGCAGGGACGGTCTCCTTTACCGAATCTAATATGTTCTAAGGGCAGACTCTGCAGACCCGCAGTACTGAACCCTGACAGTAAAGTGTATCCAAGCCATCGTAAGTGGCAGGTGGCTTTTGAGGCCAATCGCCCTTGAAAGCTACTTGGCAGGACGCGTGCTCCTTACAGAAGCGAGCTGTCCGGACCTCTCCAGGGGGGAAGGAAATGAACGAAGCGCGGCCCGGCCCCAGCCCTGGCTCTCCCCGCGCCGCCGGGCAGCGCCGGCTCCCCGCGGCCCCGCGCGACCCCGCCGCTGTGACGTGCGGCGGCGCGAGCCACCCTGGCTGGGCGCGCGCGCTGGCGGCCGCCGCACTGAGACGTGCAGGACGTGACTGGGCGGGCGCGCGGGCAGGGAGGGGCGGGCGCGCGGGCAGGGAGGGGCGGGCCAACCTGCGCGAGGCGCCGCTCGTCCCAGCCGACCTACGGGACCTGCCAGCCTCGCGCGCCCTAAGAGGAGCGGTCTCGGAAACGGTTTGATGTTCTGCTGTGGTGAAAGGTCCGTTTACTCATCTTTACATCATGTCTGTTATCACGTTTAGCTAAAAATTACCATAAACCAACGTACTACACCTTCAAACTCCATCCTTTTTAAGATTGGTCTACATATGCCGGCACATACATCCATCTTGTTCATCTGGTTTAGTTCATGTTAACACATCAAATTAAAACACCATTAACCAGAACTAAAGGAACCCTGTCTCTCTAAACATCTTAAGATGCACTTCACCCTGTTCCCTTCATCCTGTCATAGTGTGTTTTACCAGGCTAGACTGTATCTGCTTCCGTAAGAACTAAAGGAGATAGTGGGGAGGTTCCCATGTGAAACGTGCAAACCAGGGTTAGTGCTAGGAGAGGTGGGCTCATGCTTGGTTTGCACTGACAACATTTTTACTTGTAATTTCGCTTCAGCACTGGGGTACTGCCAAAGCCTACTGCGACAGGAGGCTGCTACAGAACTGTTGCAACTGTTTCGTTTCCTGCTTTTGCTACCTCAGCCCTGTTCAGAGGCAAAGGATTACATTTAACTGGCTGCAGCTCAGTTTCAGTATCTCCACAACAGACATGATAGAATTTATTGCAGATTCCTCCTATTATAAGTGCGTTCTTGCTTTAGTAATGTGTAAAACAAAGGGATTAAATGTATTTAGATCTGTGGGGCTTAATGTTCCTGAGAGTATCTTCCTGTTGCCATGGAAACTAATACAGGATCAGTTAAGAGGAAGTATTAGGTGATTGTAGGTAGTGCTGCGGGTGCTGTGTTTGATGTGATGGTGCAGCATATATAAAAGGAGAGCATTTGTGTTATGAAAAGGACCAGCTAGAAATGGCAAGAATTTATTAACAGTGTTTAGCCAATATCCTTATTGGCTATGTAGCAGCACTTTACAGTCAGCAGCATGGGTAGGAAGGCCATTTGTGAGTATGTAAGCTGACCTATGTAGCTTAAGAACTTCCCCTGAATTAATTTAAATATGTCAGAAATCTACCCAACTTTGGATTCCTGGAATAGAAATGAACAACTGTTATCAAAAATAAAACATGAACTTCCATGCAGGAAACCTAGTTTAGAATGGAATTCAGTCTGGAACCCCACTAGTTTGAGAACTGCACAATTACAAAATGAGAAAGATGGTCTAAGCTCAGCAATGCAGAGATCCTGCTTCAGTTTTTTATCTGTGGAATGAAGAGAATAATGATTCTCTCTTCACAGGGTATTGGGAGCATGGAAATGCTGAAAAGTGTAGACTGTTCAATACTGTGTTAATAGGAGTCATAAGCCTATATTTGCCTAAGGGTATTAAAATCTAAGCAGACTAAATAAAAGATGTGTGTGATACTTGGTTTTGAGTGAATAAACCTAAGACTAACCAGCTCTACTAAAATTTTGCAGGAAGTAACCCCTGCAAGAAGTTTGATGGGCCACTGGTATGACACAGTAGAGCATTTCTTGTGGCTTAGCTGATTAAATATCAACCGAATAAAATATACATTCATTTCCAAAGGCTGCTGCAAACTTCTGTTCCCTACAAAATCATTACTGTATTTACTGATGCCTGCCCTGACCTCCCGTCCTCACAGAATCATTAGGGTTGGAAGGGACTTCTGGAGATCACCCACATCCAAGTGAGTTTAGAATGTCTCCAGAGAGGGAGACTCCACAACTCTCCTGGGCAGTCTGTTCCAGTGCTCCAGTGCTGACACCCACAAGGTCGAGAAGTTCTTCCTCATATTGGAGTGGAACTTCTTGTGTTTTAGCTTATTAAAGAAAAGTAACATTGCTCCTCATCCTGTCTCTGGGCACCACTGAAAAGAGTCTGGCACTATCCTCCTGGCACCCACCTTTGAGATACTTATATGTAAAAGCTCTGCAGTGACTTTCCCATTTTGGCATCCTGTTTTCCAGTTCCACTGCCTTTTTTAAGGGTTTGACAGCTTTCACCATTCTCTCATCTCTCCCTCAAAACCCCTAGGATAAACTATATAGTAATTCTGTGCTGTCTGTAGCTGAAGGTGATGTTCCATACCAACACTTTTACTATTAATCCCCAGTCCCCACTTAGCCTCAAATCATCTTAGCGTGCACTGCTACAGCACAGTAAAGTAACATACATCACAAGTTACTAGCAGACTGCAACGACACAATAAATTCACATTGCAATTCATGTGTAGCAAATAATACTAACCACTGTAGATTCTATTATCTGGGTAAAACATTCTAGAGGGGAAGTTGAGCTTATTTATTTATTTCTTTTTGGAATAAATATGTTAGAACCCTGTTCTTTACATTATCTGGCAAAATCAGATTATATCCATTTTATTTTTTGAATTATTGTTTTTTCCTTAATCAGCATGTTACCAACAAGTACGCCTAACTTATACTGGGCCATAAGCAAAAGAATAACCCACAGATCTGCATACTAACTTCATGTTTAAAAATGAAGTATTAATTTGGCTTCTTAACAAAAAGAAACAGATCTTTTAATCTTGAGATAAATACCTACATAAATATTTTATTTAATTACAAATACAACACTAACTAACGGTTCAATCTCCTCAGGTACCAGCTTTGAAACAAATATAGTTCTATAACAACAGCATGGTCAACCTCCCTAGTTATTGTCTCTATATCAAATGCCCAGTTTCTGGAGAAGTGGACTTATTTTTCTAAAGCCTATGAGTTTTTTTACACTACATCCATTACCATAAGCACATTAATGTCAGCATCACAGTGGCACCTTAAGACCAGACAGCATATGCCTTTTCTGTATGCATAGCGAAAGTGACAAACATGCTTTCAAGTTGCACTTGAATTATCTGGCTGCTTTCCATATGCTTTCAAAAATAGAATTTGTAGAATCCCAGCTTCAGTTGAATACTTACAATTTAGTCTTCATATATCATGAAAATTGACTTCAGCCTTGCAGCTATGGTGGCTTTGCAATGTGTCAGAGCTTTAGAAAAATAGAAATTCTTGTCAATTTTTAATAGCAGAGAAGTGTTCTTATTTTGTCTAGTATAAAAACAAGTGACAGTCACATAGTAATTAAGGGTACAGTCCTGTCACCAGCTGGACATATGTGCTTATTTTTGCAGAATACCATGGAACTACCCTAACACATAAAATGCTGGTGCGCATGTGCACTGTACTTCAAGCTAGGTTAGTACATGTAGCTGAATATAGCACGAAAAGATCATCTGGTCAAGAGGTGTCATTTTACTCAATGACTTTAGACAATGCAGATGCATAACATGGTGCCATACAGTGAGATAAGTGAATTCCCACTTCAGCGACAATTTAAAAAGTCACCTTAATATTTTTATGATTTATCTTGAGTTAGTCTTCCGACTGAGTCACAACAGGTATACTGTGCTAATAGAGTCTGTCTTACATTTTTAGACTGCCAACTGCCACGCCTTCACAAATTACCGCTCCCTCTGAAATAAACATTGCAAAACCGTATATGACTTCACTCTGTGACATCTTAAACTAAACGGTTTTTCAACTGCTTTACCCAGAAAGCACGCAAACTCGCTGACCAAGCGTGTGTGCATTTCCACAACCGATGCTAATGCTCTGAGCCGGTGAGGAAGTTGTATTGCCACAGTTCAACCTCACCTTTGTGCGCCTTTTCTTTCTCCACAGAACTGCTTAGAATAAGGATGTGATAACGAGCAGTGGCACACAAAGTCTCTCTCCCGCCGGATGGACAGGGGCTGCGGCGGCTGCCGCGCGGGGGAGGAGCGGGGTCAGGAGAACAATGGTGGCGGTCGCGGCGCCGCGAGCGGCCACGGCGGCCCGCGCGGCGCTTCGGGTCGGGCACGTAGCGCTCGGGTCGCCGCCGCCGATGCTCACGGAGCATGGAGGCGGCCGCGCGATTCCGCGTCCGACCGCCTCACCGTTCACAAGGCGCTCGCAGAACCGAGTAACGGAGTTCACGCCCAGGACTCCGCGATGTCCTTATGAGGGGACGATCCCTCAGACTGCGCGTCACTCCCTTTAGCGGGTCTGAATTGTCACCGCTGTGACAAAGGGAACTCCAAAATTTACTCCCCTGTGGCTGAAAGGAAAGCTGAGCGGCAGCGAAGGAATCGTGGAGGAGGCGCTGAATGCAGACCCCCATCGCCCGATACCGGTCTGAAGCTAGCGATGGCGGGAACAAAGCCCGAGCTCGCGGGTGCCTCACGAGCCACCGGTGTAGCACTGTACGTGCGCTGAGGCCGCGGCACCGAGCGCCTGGGCGTGACCCAGCTGCCTAAGGGCGAAGCCGGGGGCACCTCTCTCCCGCAGCAGCCGGAGCGGGGCTTGGTCGCCAGCACTGCTCAGCGCCCGGGCAGCGTTGTCCGACTGATGGCGGCGAGGACGCTGGGCGACCCGCACCACAGCGCGGGTTTCCCGAAAAAGAAAAGCACCCCCTGCCCCTATGCGCGGGGAGAACGGCAGGCAGCAGGAGGGCGCCTCCGGCCCCCGTGAGGTGGCGCGCAGAGGGGTAAAGACAGTCCGCGCTGTCTCCGCCGACTCTCCGGCGCCCTGCGCAGCCTCTAGGAGAGGGATGAAGCCGCGCTGCCCGCGCCGCGCTCTCCTAAAGCTTCAGCCGCGCTCGAGCCCATCCGCCGGCCTGGGCAGCCCCACACAGAGATGCGTCCTCGACCTGCCCGGCGCTCCGGAGTCGGGTCACCCAGCTCCAGACCCCGCCACGCTCCCCATGGCGCTCAGTCCCGTAGGCCAGCCAAACACCCCACAGCATCACGCACAACAGCTCCCCCTCAGTACCTGAGTCACGTCCCGCGCCTCAACGCGAAGATGCCGTGCTCGTGCCGGAGCGCTGCCCGCCTTCCCCGTGCGCCCGCTCAGCCCCGCCCGCGCCGCGCTCCGCCCCGCTCGCGTCCCGTCCCGCCAGTTGCGGAGCAGCCTCGGACTGGGGCGGGGGGGGGAGGGAGGGAGGGAGGGTGGTGGTGGTGGTGGTGGTGGTGTGTGGTGTCTCGGTCCGATCATGTGACTTCTTCTCACTGTTACAGGTCCGCCCGCGCGGAGGCGTTTCAGCCGCGTGCGGCGGGGCCTGCGTGAAGTGGGGTCCCGCTAGGCGCCTTGGACTGCGGCCCGGGCAGAGCGCCTGCAGGTACGAACCGGCTGCGGTGAGGGTGGTGCTGTCCCGACATCCGTGTGTTCCAGGGAGTGACCACAGTTTCTTCGTTGTCTCCTCAGATAAGAAAGGCTTTTCCGAGCGTCCTTGTGATTTTGGTTTTTTTTTTGTTTGGTTGGTTGGTTGGTTTGGTTTTGTTGGGGTTTGTTTGTTTGTTTGTTTGTTTTAGGAGGGTTTCCTTCTTCTTAGTAATTTTGATTGTGATATTGTGCATTCTGCAGATAACTTACAGGCTTCCCTCTACATCCTTTACCAAGGAAGCACCACCTGCAAATAAGCCTGCTTGGGTTACCTCTCCTTTTGAATCCAGATGGAGTAAGCTTTCTGCAATGGCTCTACTGCTAGTCGTGCAAATGTCGAATTATAGAACTGAATGTGTGTTGATATTGCTGTTATTTAGCATCCACACAGGTTGCGATGAGCTTCTAAAGTGCAGCGCAGAAAGCAGCACTCCTTAGGCTACTCAGTGCTTAAGAAATTCAGGAGTAGGTGCTCCACTCCTTTGTGTGCTTACAGCACACAAGTCAGTGTATAGGGTCATCCCCTTCTACTTGGCAATGTTAAGACCACGTCTCGAATACTGTGTTTAGTTTTGGGTCCCTCGCTATAAGAAAGATGTTGTGGTGCTAGAGCGTGTCCAAAGAGCAGCAAAGCTGGTGAAGGGCCTGGAGCACAAGTCTTGTGAGGAGTGGCTGGGAGAACTGGGGTTGTTCAGCCTGGAGAAAAGAAGGTTCAGGGGGCACCTTGCTCCCTACAGCTACTAAAAGAGGGTATAATGATGCGAGAGTTGGGCTCTTCTTCCAAGTAACAAGCAACAGGACAAAAGGAAACAGCCTCAAGTACACTGGGGAGGTTTAGATTTGATATTGAGAAAAATTTCTTCCCTGAAAGGGTGGTCAAGCACTAGAACAGGCTGCCCAGGGAAGTGGTTGAGTCACCATCTGGAGGTATTTAAAAGATGTGCAGGTGTGGCACTTAGGGACATGGGACATGGGACTTAGGGACACCACAAATCCAGTGGTGGATTTGGCTGTGTTAGATTTATGGTTGGACTCGATTTTAAAGGTCTTTTCCAACCTAAATAATTCTGTGGTTCCTATCACTTGTGTGGAGACGCACAGGGCTAGGGTCCTAACTAGAAGAGGATAAGTAGGATACAGTATTGTCTTGTGAGAACTATGGTGTTGCACAGATTAGTAGCTTCCAATATTTTAGAAGCTGCTCACTGAACTCGGGTAATACAGGGGAGAATCTGAAACTCTTGACACCATAGAAGGTTTTTTTCTTTTATCTGTGCATTAAGTTTGTTTTGGTCTATGATTCAGTTTTGCTGTAGTACCCATTTGTACTTGCTTAGAGATTCATTGCAGTAATATGCAACGATGAGTAAGGCTGGGTGGTTTGTTTTGGGTAGATAGTATACAGCCAGCGAATGGGTAGAATGTATACAGTATACATTGCTAATCTTAAAGATCAGTAAAATGAGTTTTTGACTGTTTAGCATTACCTGGATTTCGGCCATTCACTTACAGGCTTGATGAAGATAATTGCAGAAGAGCAAAAACCACTGATTCTTGTGGAGCTTCTGAAGCAAGTATTGCAGTGGCTGAGGCGCAGCAAAATTGGTGGAGTCTAGCAGCTGAAGACATTTTTATGTATCTTTACAAGTAATCTTGTTTCTCCAGGAAAAGGAAATATGAACTCCATTGCCAGTCCCAAAGGACTGGAAAAACTCCTACAGTTTTAGAGGGAGACAGTTTTATTTGTCATGACCCCAACTTCTTGACTGTAATTTCTCAAGGAGAACAGTTCCATCCTGCAGAATCTTCTGCTTTGTTACCGCACTTACTTGAATCACTACATCATGGAAATGTACAGTAGAACCAGTGGAATTTTTAAAGGAAACCTTAGAGGTATGTAGTTTGTGAAGATGTTATCAGGAGGGACAGAAGTGCCTAGGAATGGAGACGTGTAACAGTGAGTGTGAAGGTGGCAAAATACCTAAACCATCGGTATCTCTTATAGCTACTCAAATTATATAAGAGGCTAGATAAGGAAAGAGGTTGGTTGTTTAATGAACATGTTAAAAAGACAAAAAAGAGGATTGTTGTGTCCTTCACATGTCAACGTTGCCCCTACTAAAGCTTCCAACTCTCTGCAGCCTAGTCAGCAGAGTGCAACATGTGCTTTCTAGTTAGTGTTCAGTTGTGGAACACTCACACCATTTAAGAGGTCAGTGTTTTTTTTACCTAGAGGCAGAGGAAAGTCACTACAGTTGGTCTGTTTTTCAGAAGTCTGTACGCATAGACCGGCTGCTGAAAAAACTGACTGGTGGTCTGTGGTCTCACTTTTGTAGCTGACAGCTTTTATTGTTTTTGAAGAATGCGTTTTCCGAAAGAGATGTGTCCGTAAGAGGATGGCGTGCTAGGGTAAATGGTAATCCCAACATAAGCACCCAGATAATTGGATTTGATTCAGTATTCAACAAGGCAGTAGTGTGAGCAGAACACAGGGTTGCTGTGCTTGCAGAAGCCTGCACAGAGTCTGGATAACGTCATAAACACCTGGAACTGAGATGAAGGCACAAACTCCCTATCTTTTAGGTAGAGTTATGTTGTATGTGTTTAAGCATTAAATATGCTGCAGTACACTTATGAGTAGAGGGAATATTAAAAGTGCAGCAGAGAGACTGTGACTTAAGGCATCTAACTACAAAAAGAGCTTTGAAAAATTCTTCCTTACAGTTCTAACTAAATAAAAAAAAAAAATCTGCATCTTACTGTTGTTTATCTGTAAGTATGCCACTTCTTACATGTATTCTCAAAGTGTTGTTGCACTCTTGAGGAATCATTAAATAGGCAAATTCTTTGTCCAGAGTAGACTCTGAAAGTTTCAGTTTAGTTTCTTGCTAAAGGGGATTCTTAATAAGAAAGTATAATGTCGTTGGGCTGTACTTAATAGATGCTAGATTCCACCAAACCTCCACTGAAGTCCTTCACTCCATAATTTCTTACTAGTTTCCAAATAAATAAGGATCCTGGTGTGTTCTTTTTTTACGTATTTAATTCGGCTTTGTTATTTTTTATTTTGTGCCTTTACAGCAAGGAAAGCTAATGATATTCTAGGTACTGAACAGAAGGGTGCATTGCTGGCTCATGGTCAGTTCAGTGTCCATTAGGAACCTCAGCTTTCCAACTGGCTGGCCCCACGCTGTACAGGTGTTTGGGATTATTCCTACCCAGGTGCAGGACTTTCCATTTTCCTCTGTTGAGCTTCACGAGGTTCCTAGATTGTTTTCATTAAAAACAGAGTGATGTAGTGAATCCAATAACTGCCATTCACATCATTAAAGATGGTCAGAAAATGCTGGAAATGTTTGCCTTATCAGGCTTCCAGGACGGCAGAAGTGACTGGAACACTGTTGTTACAGAGTATAAATAGGAAGAGGGTAGCTAACATTAGGACAAAGCTTAGTTGCTTTGGAACTTAGAGCTTCTGATGGTAAATGTCTTCCCTAGCACTTCCTGAACTGTAGAATTGCTTCCGAATATGATAGCAGTTTTGGGTGGTTGCAGCTTCCTGCTCCAAATTCTAGCTGTACTCTTTGCTGTTCCTGCAGTTTGTAGGTGAATCCCAAATACTACCTTAAAAGTGTCTGTAAACATTTATTCTTACTAAGCTCTTATAGGGTGTGGGTTTTGGTTTTTTTTTGTTTTTTGGGTTTTTTTGAGGCTATGTTTCCTTGTTTGCACTTGAATGGAGTCTGTTGTATTAATTATGGATTTTCACTGCAGCATTTTTAAGAATGTTAACAGTAACATTGAATATTTCAAATGGCTTCATACATGGCTAACTGTGCAGTGCATGCACCTCTGCCTTTGATTCAAAATGTAAATGTAGTAGATCATGTTGCACAAAGAGCCCTTGTAAGAACTTCATTTCAGGAAGGCCAGTAATATTCAGAGTTGAGGTTTTGGTAATTTTTAGTTTGTTTCTAAAGCAAGTATGAAAATAAGGTCTTTTTATATAGCTCTCAAGGTTCAGTTGAGGAACATGAACTGTACCTATAAAGATGTATATAGTCTTCAAAAATAACCCACAGTTGTTGTACATGTAGGCATCGAGAGAGAGAGATGGAAATCAATTTCTTCTAGTCTGGATAAAACTTGAACTTAAATGTGTTATTAAGTTCCTAAATAATCACTCAAATTTCAGACGGGACCAAAAATTCCTCTGGAGTCCTTTGCAAGCTATAAAGTAGGGCACTTTTATTTAAAGATGATCTTTTAAATGCTAGTTCTTATTTTTTTTATATTTATTGTTTGTATACTGTATACCAAATACATTCCTTGGGGTTCTAGGGTAATATGTATTCATTTGAAGGAAGGCTGCACTTGAAAGAAAGACTTTTCTGAATCACATTTTAATTTTTATGTTTCATCAAGGTAGGCTACATCCGTATTCACTTACTGAGTCCCTGCATGATGTTTCTCAAACCTGTTCCTCTGATTGGCCAGGTAAGCGTCTTTGGAATGTGCCATGGGTCTCTTGTGGCCTGTGTCTTAGGACTATTTTTCCATACAAGCAAGGATGAGTATGGCAGGATACATAGTTTGCATAATCCTGGGTCTTGTCTCATTAGGGAGTTGGGCCATGATAAGTTGTACATGGCCTTTGGAAGGGAAACTTAGGAGTGCTTTTGAGCTTAGTGGTGTATTTGTAGCTGGGATATACACTGTTTTTCCTCTGAAACACAGCCTTTTTAGTGGGTGAATCCATTTTTTTTCTTACTTTGTGAAGCTACTTGTAACTATTGATATTTCATGGTACACTGATGGGGTCAAAGACTTACATCCAGAAGTGACTCTGAAGGTTGTTCTAAAGGTGGCTGAAATTTACCTTTAGCCTAAATCTTAATGAATTCACTAGTGTTTGATAAGAACAGAAAATATCTCTCTTCTAAATTCTTATTACCTTTTTCCCTTTTAGCAAAAGTTTTCTTTTAATTTCCATCTATGAAACCATGTCATTTTCTGCATTTATTTTGGGAGTATACAGGTTTCTACGTTGATACCAAAATCTGTATTGTGTAGACTGTAATCTTTTTGACTCGCCATTAAAGTAAAAATTTACACATTTTGGACAGTATTGAATCACTAGAAAATTACGCATTTGGGCAATCAACATGCATTTAACTATATGACTAGGGGCTGGCTAAAGGTACCTTTGGGAAAATTACAGCTAATCTGGAAAGGGGGTGTGTGTGAGGAAGGGTTGCAGAAGGTAATGTGGTTGAGAGATTAGGCACCTCTGGAGTAAGACATACGAAAAAGTATGCCACCAGTCAGCATGGTATATGGATTTAGATATTCACCTACTATGTATTGATTTTGATGAGTGCTTTGAGAGGCCCACTGCAGAGTATAAATTATGCTGGGACTTGCACTATAATTTTTGTATGCTTAAATTTGGAAAGTCATTTGAAGTCAGATTTCACTTCTGTATTTTAAACCAGAGGTAATTCATATAAACAAATGAACCAAATCCCTTTAATATTTGTAGTGTTCTGAAATTATATGTAGATACACTTCATGTAGCTAAATGAAACTTGATTTATTTCTAAAGTCAAATTATTAGTTCTGATTCTAATTTTCAATAATAGTTACCGATGGAAATAAACACCTGCTCTCTTTAGATGACATAGAGTTAGGAAACACTCTTCTGATGACCTAAGGAAATATATATATAAAAAAAAGAACTACTGATAGTATTCTGTTTTCTTTAAATGAGTGTACTTCAGGCATAATTCATGCAACATTCAGGTTTCTGAAAGGTCTTCCATCTGGCAAAGCTGTTTATATCGTCCAGAAACATGAAAAAGTGAGAGAGCGTTACAGGAAGCTTGCCTCATGACTTCTTCCTGCAAAGCAAGTCATCGTGTGACTAAGGGAAAATCACACTTTACATCCAGTTTGTATATTACTCCTTCCTGTCTCACACAGACAGTGTAGTCTGGTTTAGTTGATAGATACATTTTTTAATAATTAAATACCTTGGCAGCAGAACTTACTTATCTGTGCTGCATGACCTCATGTCGTAGTTGGCCTGTGCTTGTTTTACAAGCTTTTAAAAGTTTTTCACATGATGCAGTGGGAATTTGCAGGAAATGGGAAGTTTTTTGCTCCCGTTCTTAACAGCTGTACCTGAAACGGGCCAAGACTTCCCTTCCTAGTCTGCATGAGGGAGAAACTGTTTTATACTAAACAGTCTGATAAAATGTGTAGGAAGACAAGTGAACAAGAAAATGCAATTTGAGGGTATGAAATAATTTATAGCTGTGTTTTGGGAGAAGGAGCTGTTACTGGGAGACCAGGGCTACAAAGGAGCGTGCACATGCTCATACAATGCGGAGGGGCTGCTGTATTATAATGGAGAGGGTGAAGTGGGGAAGATACAAGGAAGTGAGAGAAGCCGAGAAGCGCTGGTTTGTTGGGCAATAACGGGGGCAGTGAAGGGAGCTGGCGATCCCTAGCACAGCTGCAGCTGCAGCACGGGGCCTGAGGGGGCCGCTGCTGAGAGGACCTGCCCGCGGGCCGGGGCGGGTGAACTGGCGCCTGGGGCGGGGCCGGCACAGCGCTGATTGGGCGTAAGCGGTGCTCGCCACGAACCCCGCCTGGAGCGAACGGGGGCCGGGCTACGGGGGATGCGGTTCCCATGGAGACGGACCCTCCTCTTGGCTGGGCGTTGCCCGCAGCGGCTCCCGTGAGACGCGGCCTACGGCGGTGAGCGAAAGGACGTGCAGGTTCGTTCCAGGAGGAGCCGAGCTGCGACTTAACTGCTCCGCGGGCGCCATCAGAAGGCGCAGCGGCCGCACAGCGGCCCGTTGTGCCGCAGCTTGTCCTTCAGAGCTCCCGACGCGGCACCCGTGCATCTTGCGCCCTTTTCTCTCTCTGGGGACCCGCTTTTTTTGTGCACCCTTCCTCATACATAGTGTCCTCTGTGCGCTGCCTCTGAGTTCCAAGCATTACCTTGTGCTGCTGTGTGCTCCTCTCTACTGTCTTCCTCTAAGAGACTCGACCTTGACAGCCTGCCTGCCATCTGCTCTTCTGCCTCAGAGCATCTGACCCTTTGGGCCCTCCATGTGACTTCTCACCCTGCCCCTGGGATCTGCTTCCTGCCTGCTGGCTGCCACTGGCAGTGTTTTATTTCACTCCCACTTCATTACATCTTTATGTTCCTCTCTGCACTCCAAGTGTACAAACCTCTAGCCCTGCAGGGTACTTCATCCCTAGCTTGCCGGTAGCATTCCCTTCATCCATTTGGCTGTCCGTTCCTGTCCTCCCTCAGGATATTTGCTCTAGGGACTCAGTGTCAGTGTTCCTCATGGTACGTTGCCCTCCTTTTACATTCCTGAGCACCCCGTAGAGTATGTATCCATTTCAACATGGCATCTAACTTCTTGTTGAAGTAGCATTTTAGTAGTAACAGTTGCAAAATCTCCACTGAATCGCCTCTTTCTGGATAGGCTTTAAGTAAGATGTTGTCTCTTGCTTGTGTGTATACTCATTCCTAAATCATCTGTTAATGTCATTGTATATAGGTTTACTGTTCTCTTGACTGTAAGACATCTAGGCAATTGGTACAATTTATATTTAAAGTTACACTGCTATTTCCATTATGGTTCTTATTAAAACGAATGTGAAATTATAAATACTGCAGCTACCAAAGGCAAAATGCTCCCTTCTCCCTTATGAAATTGCATTTCTAAGAAATATAGCTCTCTGATGGAAAGCAATATTTTAAAATTACAGAAAGGATCATTCGTTCATATTTTTATATAAAATGAATTGTGTTATATGTAACCCAAACTCACCTCAAGATACCACTTTCAATTTACAAGTGCTGTTAATTTAAGTGAGATATATGGAGATAGAGAGGAAGGTTGTTTTCATAGGAAACTGTGTGGAGCCTTTTAATTTTAAGATAATTGTAGAGAGAGATTGTGAAAGAGCTATCATTTCTCTTAACCACCTCTTTCCAAGAAAAATTGTGACTTCAGTTTGATGATTTCAAGGAAATAATAGGCTGGAGCTGTAGTCTTGTTTTTTATTCCTCACGCAAAGGTCTTGTCTAATAATGTACTGCTAACTTTAGCTAATAAAGCATATGTCAGGTTTTTAAAAGTCACTTATAAAAGTATTTTGATGCCTTAGTGGGTATAGACTGAGCATAGTTTCTTTCAGTGCCTTGGGCCCAGAAAGCATCTTGTAGGCATTTTTTATTTTTAATGTATTTATGATTGGGGTGGAGGAGGGAAGTCAAAATTTATCTAATCTTTTGAACTGGTAGCCATCAGACGCATTTGGAGCAACAGTAGCTGAAAGGAAGATACAGAGGGAACAAATCTTTTAGTGTTGCATTTCCTAGGTGCGGAGGCAGTAATGTTTATGATACTGACTTAAAAAAAAAAAAAAAAAAAATCTATTTCCACTTACCCAAATGAAGAATATACTGCTTACACTGTGTTCTACGTAGTAGCACGATCTGAAGATTGCCAACAGGAAGCAGAATATGAAGAGAAAAATTTTCTTTTTTTTTTTTAGTTGCCTTAGGGATAAATGTGAAATCTAGGCCAGCAGAATCGAAAGACCATCAGATCATTGTGTCTCTAACAGTGTTTGTTACTCGGTGTATATGCTGCAAGATGTCAAAAAGCAACTGCAAGACATGCATGAAATATTTTATCAAATTGAAAGATTTTTTTCTTTTCTATACCCTAAGAATTTTAGAAAAGAGAGATGAAGAGTTAGAACAGCATGATATCACAGTTAGTCAAATGAAAACATATGAAAATGCTAAACAGGCAGAGATTAGTGATCTTAGAGTACAGGTGGGTAAAGTGGAACAAATGCTTGTCAAGGAAAGAAATAAAAAGATTCAAAGTTTGTTATTGCTACTGACAATACAACATGTTGAAGAACATTAATTAAGAGTTGGAATAGTTTTGCAGGTGAGATGTGACTTCCTTAAAATCGTGTTCAGGAAAAGAGAAATTTAGCTTCTCTGACACAGGTTTGGATTGGGATGGAGTGGTAGAATCCTTCACACAATAAGGAGCACTTTGAGCTTGGAGATACGATTATCTATTCTGAAAGATATCACCTAGAACATGAACAGAGTGAGGGCTAACAGAAGTGACTTGGTCTATCTTTACACCTCCTGTATCTTGGTTTCCACAATGACTTGTGTGATTTCTGGCAACCTGTTAGAGAAAGGATAGCATTATGTGAAAGTGAGGATGCTCTTAAACACGCAGCTTGTCCCTGCATAATTTACATAGTTGGGGAGACAATATGAGTGGGTGGAGATGGCATAAGGGAAACACAGTGTGGGGAGCAGAAAAGGATTTGTCAGAGGAAAAGTGCTTTTTCCTTAGGCATTGAACACCTCTGGGAAATGAGATGAATCCGAAAGTATTGTGTGATGTCTCCTGTGTCTTATATCAAGATGCACTTGTCTTCTGTGTATGTGAGGAGACAAATGATAATGGTATCAACCATTGTCAGTAATATTATCGAAGGTTATTAGACATCAGTTGCTATGTTGTGCTGTGGATTCAACACAAGTGGTTCAGCCTTTCGGCTATTTTAAGCTGTTGCAAGCTAATCTCATGATGGGAGTCGGGTTTGTGCACTCTTAAATGCCTTTTGTCCCACCTTCTCTGGTAGGCCTCTGTAAAAGAAGTCTGTTGGGGCATTCATCACAGGACCAAGATTCATGACTAATAAAACCAACTAAAATATTAAGATAGCTAAAGCAATGCCCTTGTTTAGTTTGGCCACTCTCACTAATTTTTATTATTCTGTATAGACTTCCAAACCTTGTGGGGGAGCAGAGAATAAAAGATTATTTCTGTCCTCACATCATTCTTGTTTGATGTAACTGTTGTCTTCAGCAGTAACAGTGTCTTTGGGATTATTCTGCTTAAAATGGTAACTGCTGTAAAGTATTCTGGGTCGAACTGCATTTATAATGTGAAGATGACTGGATAAGTTTTGAGTAACTTTTTTTTAGTTATTAGAAGTGATCTGAACGTGGATCTGGAATTCCTCAAAGATCACTGACTGATTTGTGTTACTGTAGTTCTGGTACATATTCAAATTCTAAAGCCACTTCAGGAATTTTATATGGAGCATATCTTTTGGGAATGGAAAGAGGATTTTGAGTCTTTTATGCCCAGCATTGCCTCTTTGCTAGGCTGAGCTGGATACCAATCACGGAGCAGTACAGCAACTACTCTCCTGATCTGCCTTGTCCTATGAAACTGAACCCAGGACAGAAGTTGTGAGATGAACAAAGGAGGTATAAAAGTGCGTGTCTGGACTATGCAGAGATGCTGCTTCTGTTAGACTTTATTTATATATCTAAGTGTTGGCTACAGAATTTGGATTGAGTCAGGCGAAGTGTAAATTTAAAAGCAAAATCACAGCAGAATATGAAAGTAAATATGCTTTCAGCTGTTTGTGACTATCCAGTTCTAGTTTGCAGTTCTGTCTACATATTTGTTATATGATCAACCAAATGCAGTGGTCATTCAGCTACATAAAATAACTGCAATATAGAGTTGAAAGTAATTAGAAGATTGCAGAACTGCACAATATCAATCCACATCTGTTTGGCCATGTACCAGACTGTACCAGGCCTGTTGAGTCTTGCAGGGGTGAACCCAGAGCTTGAAAAGACTCAGGATATCATTAGAGTACTTACTGGTCACAGTAGCAGTAGCATCTTTTTGTATTTGTTTGAAATGTTGGCCTTACTAGTATTCTGCCACAGTATCTCAGAGAAACATTTTTGTTAGTAGCAAATACTGGGAGGAGGAGAGGAAAAGGTATGAGTTGCTTCTATTTTTAAATGTATCTAAAAGATCAGATTTCTGCTGGCCAGCCCTTGTTTTGCCATTTCTTAGATAAAAGAAACTTTGGGAGGGAGGAGGAACTCTGTTATACTTAAGTGGAAGTCTTGCAATCCTTTTCAGCACATCCTTGATACTTCAAAAGTTGCATATGAAATATAGTTTTGAGAAGTCACAATTGTTATCATTGGTTTCAAGTGAGTTATGAGAAAAATTTTAATGGTGACTTTCTTTAGGAAATTACAGCATCTTGTATTTATAGTTATGTATTACTGTTAAAAAAAAAATTACATATGGATGCCTCATTAGGTCACCAGAGATGCTCTTTAGTGTGTTTTGGTTTTGTTCTAGGAACAGTCACATAGATCATCAGGAGTATGTGAACCTGAAACATCAGATGGAGAGAAAAATCAAAGAACTGGAAGGAGATCTTGCTTGTTAGAAACAGGTATAAGAATATGGACACACAGTGTTGTGTTGCTGCAGAGCCATCTAGCAATTCTGATTTAGCACTTGTAGTTATATAAGCTTTTAGTTTTTGTCTTTTTGGTTTTTTGGGTTTTTTTGGTGTGTTTTTGGTTTTTTGGGGTTTTTTGCATAAATTGATGAGATTTGTAATGGCAATCTAGAAAATTATGCACTACTCAACTAGCTGTTGATTTGTTTGTCAGGCAGCTGCCCCTTGTAGGAACTATTAAGAATGTGTTTCGTAATCTGATATTGTGTAAGATCATTTTCTGTAGGCAGCACATTGCTAAATTTGTTAGCCATGGAACTGCAGGAGAGGTCAGCATTAGGGAGCAGAGGCAGTCTCAGTGAGCTGGGTGAATGTTTCTTGTTTCTCATTCTCCTCATTAGAAGGTTCCCCCCCTCCCACTTCTGCCTCTTACATTGCTGTCCTTTCATCAGAAAAGGATAATCTTACTAAGAATTAAATTCGACCTTCCAACTGTGATACTTTAGGAGGAACATTATACCTCTCTCTGTATTCTAAACTTTAAAGAACAACAAAGCCTGCCTTGCTTTGTTTTTGTGTAAAAATGTATTTGATATTAAAATTACTTTTAATTGTTTACATATGAGTGTGTGTGTGGGGAAGTCTTTCGCATAGCTTCCTATTTCCCAGCAGCCCTCTTGTCACTTTATCTCCAGAGTGAAACACAGAAGCTTAGAATCATTTAGGTTGGAAAAGACCTTTAATATCATTGAGTCCAACCATAAACCTAACAGAGCCAAATCCACCATTAAACCATTGTCCCCGAGTGCCACATCTAGATGTCTTTTAAATACCTCCAGGGAGGGGAACTCAACCACTGCTCTGGGAAGCCTGTTCCAGTATTTGACCACTCTTTCAGTGCTGACAATATAAAATAAACTTCTGTTAATGTTTGTTGGTTTATATTTAAAATTTTATATTTAAGTTGTGGCAAAAAAGGCTGAAATAACTTAATTTGGTTTCTTTTTCTATAGCTCAAGTCTAATTTGCTGACAACTTCTTTTAACACACATTTCTGTCTTATGTTAAACTTGGTCTCTTTTTGTGTGAGTGCATGCTCAGGAAATTAATCTGTAAGTGAAAACTGAATATTCAAGGCAGCATTTTGTGCTCCATGGGATCCTACAGTCTCTTATTTTGGCCACCTATCATAGCTGTCTTTCAATTGTTCAATTACTGTGAAGAATATTTTCAGTATGGTAAAAGAATATGTTAAATGGAGTAGATCACCTGTTAAAATGGCTCCTTTATGAGTCATCTTAAACCAAAACAAGCCAACTTTATTTTTAGGATAACCTGATCCTATAATTAGGTGAGATGATGTTCTTTGTGCTAATCACGAACTTAGTTATGTGATAAATAGGAGTTAAACTCTGCAGTGGTATAAGAAGAATTCAGCTTTGGTCCTAAGTCCAACTAAATAGTGGCATTCTTAGTTTGAAAAAACAACTACAAAGACCTGCCCGCAACCTGTTCCACTGACAAACAGATACAGGTTTCTGTTTCCACTGCTTCCAACAATGATTCTTTGAATTTGTGTGAACCAAATTGGTAAGAAAGTAAATCACAACATTACTAAAAAATAATGTGCTTCTGTTGCTTGAAACCTCATTTTGTTCTGTCTCTGAACCTCTTCTAGACATGAAGAACTAGCTCATGCTGCCAAGGAAAAGGATGCAATGCCAGCTTCAACGAAAGAAGCCCAAGTCAAACAATTTAAAGAATTGAAGCAGCAGATAAGAGAACTGCAGGTAAGACACAGAAGTCTGGAAATCTTGCTATGCAGATTTGTGTCTGCACAAATCTGCAGAACAGAATGGAGTTACAGTGCTTGTTTAAGAGAGAAAGATGCTCTTATTAGGATGTGAGTGACCCAATTTATCTTGTTTCATAAACTGTGATGAAAGAAATTCAGAACATCACACCAGTTTTGGGCCCAGCTTATTTATGTGAAAAGCTCACAGTAACTCATGGTTAAACAGATACCACACCTGAAGTACTGTGTTAGTTCTGGTCCCCACAATTGAAAAAAAGACATGGACAGACTGGGGAGGGCCACAGAGGTTACTGAAGGGCTAGAGAACTTGCCCTATGAAGAAAGACTGAAGGAACTGGGTCTTTTCCTGGAGAAGGCTTGAGAGGATCTCATTGCAGTTTTCTAATATGCTACAAAGAGAATGAAGGCTCTCTCTTCACAAGGAGCCCCATGGAGAAGACGAGGGGCTGTGGGTACAAGCTGCACTGCGAGAGGTTTCATCTCAATGTAAAAAAGATTTTTGCAGTAAGAAAATTATTGCTGAAACTATTGTCCTACAGACAGGGTAGAGTCCTCATCACTAGAGGTTTTCAAGATGTGATTGGACAGGGTACTAGATAATCTCATCTAGGCTCCTTTACCATGAAAGTTTGGACCAGATAATCTTTCCAACCCAGGCAGTTGTATGTTCTATGTATATTACTGCAGCAAAATTTGTAGCAAAATTTCAATGTATGCATATAAACATTAGTTTTATGATGACATAATCAAGAAACCTCTCCTCAGGGCTTAACATGAAAATGAGATCATGTGAAAAAGTATCTGGGAACAGCACACCAGAAGAACTTCTTTCGTAGCCAGCCTGGAAAGTGACAGCTGCCAGTCCAAGAAGACCACTAGAAACTAAAGAATTGCTGCATTTTTTATGACTGGAAATACTGATTTACAGTATGCATTTGGGTCATGAAAAAGTCCCTCTGAGCTCCTAATTAAAAGAGTCATTGGATAGTTTTATATCCAAGATTGCATCACATATTTTGTTAATTGCCTTAAGCAAATATATATTAACATGGGAGGGGGGTTGTTCTTGTATGTAGACTTCAAGAAGAAATTGTACTGCTAAAAACAGGCCAAGATTCTCATCTGATTGAGATTTCTAAGGAGTCTGTCTCTAAAGAATTCGAAAGTCAATCAATGCATGGACAGGAAGAGAAGTTGAGGGCACAGCTGGCCAAATTCCGGAAGGATGAAGTATAGTAAAGATGACTAAAGCTTTGTCTGAAGTGACATTTACAACCAAGCTTAAGAGCCCCCTGAAGTCTTGACAGCTTCATGTTTTAAAAGCTCAGCTTGTGTTGAAACTGGTCTAGAAAGCTGTTAAATTCTGCATATGAGGTTTCTCTCATTTTGTGCACCTCCCATCTCTCTTTCCTCAGTGTGTTTTCAATGTATGTATATGCAGCAGCCTTTGAGCTTAGGAATTTTACCCTGACAATCCAACAACTTCAATTCCTAGCTCTTTTGTATCCCATTTCCATTATTAGCAAATGGGAAACATGCTGTGGATGGTATTGATGAAAGCAGTATTGGTGTTGAGCAGTTTATGCCAGTTTTGCTGAGGTGACCTCCAAAGATGATTCTAAATACCCATAGAGATGGACCCTAGGATACTGCTGAGCTCTAAGCAATTAAGATGCTTTTGTCCAGTAAAATACTTTGAGTAGAATATAATAGAAAATAGAACAAGGAAAGAAGACAAGGACAGCAAAGAAGGCTGAGATTTAAAACAAAACCAAAAAATCAAACACAAAACATCCTCAGTGTTTATCCTGCTGAAATCAACAGCTTTGCTCTGTGTATCATAGGTATAAACAAATGTCTCTGGCAGCTGAGCAAGAATGGATACTGGAGCAGAATAAAATGCAGGAAGAACTGGATTGGCAGCACCTCTGTGAGAATGCAGAAAGTAATTGGTATCAGAAATCAGAGGATCTAACACAAAGCCTGTCTTCAGCAAGAGAGCAGGTGAGAATTTCAAATTAGCACTGTTTAGGAACCATCTGTTGCATAGAGGGCTATGGAGTTTTTCCCATCATGGTGTTTTTCAGAGGAGGCATGACCTCAATTTTCTTTGAAAAATCTGTAAAATGGTAATTCTGTATTGTGCACAGCAGTTCAGCAAATATAATTGATGAGAGACCAGATTAATTTTAATGGACAGTCGCTAATAATGGCCTTTTACCACTTGTAGCGAAGTCAGGTTGGCTTGAGAGATGCCACTGCTTTTCTCTTGGCATTGTAGCAGAAGAAAGATCTCTCTTAGAGCAGCCCCAGGCCAAAAAGAGTTTCGTATCACAGCACAGCTTGAATTCTGTCAAGGGAACAATATTAGTCCTGGAAAGCTCAGAGTATTTTTGTAAGGGATGGAGGGGAGAAATCCTATTTTGTGAAGTGTACAAGCTTCTGTTTCTGAAAAATGAAATACATGTTTATTGTTTAGAGACTTATACAATGGGCTAACAATTATTCTCAATGACCAGTTGCCTAGTAAACTCCTGGGCACAGAGGAAGCACTTGTTTCCAAAGTATAGAATGCAGGCATTTACTCCAGTGTTTTATTTTACCATTGTCCTCTCAAAAATATTGATAGGCATCAATAGGTGTAGGATAGGAACACATCTGAAAGATGAATCAGCATTGTCCATTTCACATACAGAAGATGAGACAACAAAGCCAAGTTACTTTTCTGTGAAGACAGTTTTTTTTGACAGAACCAAATGAATGTGCTTTAAGTCCCTGTCCTGTGACTTAAAATATTTTTTCTTTGATTTTCTTTCTCTCCCTCCCTTTTTCCCTCCCTCCTCTCCATACCCTTTGTACTGATGTCCTCTGCTTTCCCTCCCTCCTAGTTTGAAGCTGATCTGCAGAAAACAGACTACAAATTGCATGAAGACTGTTCTTTCTGCTTTGACTGTTGAGAGAGAGCAGACAATACAAGCATTGTTTAATCACAGTATTTTACCTGAAAGAGAGAAACAGGGTCGACACTTTGTCTTGAATTAGGTGAATTCATTCTGACAACTTTATGGGGCATGTTTCCATTGGGCTTTTTTTAAGCAGTTCATCTGTTTCATATGTTTAATTCAAAATATAGACATATCTAGCCTGGAATACGTATAGATTAGGTGTCACAGGCTTCATTATGGCTCTGATCCATTACTCACTGTTAAAAGGAGCAAGCTGGATGTACAGTTGCTCCAAAACAGAACAATGTACTGTACCATCATGGCACATCAGAATGGGAAGACTTAATTTCTGGAAAGTTCCTGAGGGTTTGTGTTAGTTGCAATTCAGGGTAGATTTTAAAGTTGTAAAGTTAAACTTTCAAGGCAATGCTTTAAAATAGTAATTTGCCAGCTGTTTAAAATAATGCCTTTTATTTTAGTGTCACAAAATAGTTTTAATTGCTACTTATTAAAATACCTATATTAAAAAGAGAACCATTTAAAATAGCAATCATAATGCTGTTTTGAAACCATGCTGAAGGATAAGGCATTGTGAGTAGAAAATTGTCTTTTGTAAAGGAATGAAGGTAGAATGTGCTGCAATGCACCCTGCTGGGCAGCTGCAGATGCTCAACAGCAAGCAGGTAAGAGTGTATTATCAGAGCTTGCTGATAAGAAAAAGCAGTGTTAAGCAAGCCTAGTGGTTTCTGAATGCAGATAGTGATGTATGCAGGATACTTCCTGTAAATATTTTTTATAAAAAAAATTAGACAAAAGCTGACTGCTAGCAAAATCTTACCATAGAGCAAGTTGGTTTTCCACTTTAACTTCAAACTGGACTGATTGTAAATTGACTGCTCAAATACCAAGAGAATCAGGATTGGGGAGGGGTTCTTTTACTGTTCACATTCACTGATTTCTTCCACTGTAACTGATTGTTCTTGTTGTTGGCAAGACTTTGTTTCCGTTTTCACACTTTTCTTTCTGTTGGTAATATACTCTTTGTTTTGTACTTTTGGCCTGTAGGATAAGCAGTACCCATCACAGCAAAACTATTTTTGTTTCTGTTTTATGTGAAGGGCCATTGTTTAAAAAGATAAATGCCAAAAAACCCTATTATTGGGAACTAGAACCTTTCATCGTAAATTTTCTGTACAAAATGAATTGTAAACAAAGGGGGAAAGCGATTTAAAGTTTAAAATTGATAAAAATTGTGTCAGTGAGTCTTCTTAAAGAAGGAATCATATGTTAGCTAGCCTCTGGTTCAGATGACTGAGGTAAGAATACTTTAAATACACCCTAGTACAGTATCTTCACCATACAGGCCCTTTCTTCAGATTGGTTCGAGACTCCATGAGGGTGCTACAAATATTGCAGTAGTCATTCTTGACTTTAATTAACAGAGAAGTGACACAGACCAGCCTGGAAAATCTTGCTTGTAAGTGATTTTGAGTATGACTTAGGTCATGTCTGCCTCACTGGAGCATGCTAATAATACCATACAAGTGCACAGGTAAAAGATTACTTGCAGTAATTCTGAATGATTATGTGGTGTTCTGTCTAGACCCTTTTCCACTGGCAAAAATCTGGAACTGCTGTATTTCTGATTGAAACTGTGATGGTTCATTTGTATATTGCAGGTTGAGATGAAGTTCTGGGCCCCAGAAAAACCCTGTGTAATTTGACACCTACTGGTGCCTTTCCCTTCATGCGTTTTCAATCTCTCTTTCCCTTTTCTTCACATTAACAGCTTCAGAGAAATTCTAAAAGCAGCATAGACATTATCCTCATCTTATGCACACTCTGTACTGTTAGGGCAGGAAGAGCCACAGGAGAAAGAGGCTGTAGAGCAGCAGGGAAATTTAATTTGAAGGCTATTAGGTTCCAGATCACGCTTTCACGTTGTACTCATGGAACAAACTTATGACTAGGGAAATAAGGAGACTGAAGGAAGTGGGGAATGATGGAGAAGATCAAAAAGGACTAATGTTTGAGTCTGTGCAAGGCATAAATACTGATACTGAAGTGTTTTTCTGACATGTCTTATGTGCAGGGCCTTATGGGTTGCCTTTCCCTCTGAAGAGGCAGAACTGCTGCTTTGCACAATTTAAGGGTAGAGTTGAACAGAAAGAAACATTTTTTGAGGCTCAGAAACATAAATCAGCACTTGATACAAATATTCCAAATGGTCTTTTCGGAAACATCTGGTCTGGATGGTCTGTGAATTAGGATTCATTTAGTGACTGTAGGAATGTGTATTCCACAATTGCAGGGCTTTCTAATACGCCTGTACCAAATAGTATCTGCATTTCTTAAATGGCTGATGACAAATGTTTCCATCAGCTACAGAGGATTTTACAGAGGTGGAATCTAAATTCTGCATTCTTTGTTTGAATGAAACCACAGTTATAATACTCTGCCATCAATCTAATGTAACTTCTTTATACATGTTTGAAGTCGCGCTCTGAATGAAGAAACAGTAGAAGTAAATAAAGTCAGCACCCTAGTACCCTGGTCCTTATATCCCATGGATCCTACTAGAACTTTTTCCTGATGATAGTACTGGAATTTCAAGGAAATTCCTGGTGAAAACACTAGGAAACATGTTCTCCAATAATGTCTGTGTTTGGGTTTAGTTTGTTTATTCATTTTTCTGTTTTTGTGGCATCTGGTTTTCCTTTTTCTTCCCTCCCCCAAAGTTGCAAATTTGGAAATTGAAGAGGCACATGAGAGGAAGCTTTTTCTGTATTTGTCCTTTTTTTCTAAGTGTATGGTGCTGACTATTGACAAGAATTGGATTCTGGAGCCAGCAACCTTTGGTGTAACAGAGTAAAGCAGTTCTTACAGTTTGTGATCTAAAATGTTTCACATTCTTGTCCTGATTACAACATCATTTTATTCACACATGACTACCTTTCCAAACTAAATCTCTAGAATAATCTGTAAGGTTGTGTGCAGCCCGTGGAGAAAACACTGAGCAATTCCCACTCAAAAATTTCAGAAATAGAATGATTCTGGGATGTATTACTCTATATTAAGCAAGCTGCTCATATTTTACTAATATCAGTTGGGTTTTTTACAGAAGTTAAAGCAGCTTTGGCAACTTTGGTTTTGTCAGTCTCTTCAGTTCTGGAAGTCTAAGAATGACATTTGCTCATCAATTCATAGTTCCATCAAGTACAATTCCAAAAGTCAGGCTTCAAAGCCTTTGTGAAGGCAGAGCTTCAATTGCTATCTGACAGATGTTCCTTTTACATTGTTCACTGTTAGCTTATCTGTAACTAATGCACAAAAGGAAGATATTGCTACTTATTTTAAATCTAAGTGCTGAGAGGTTTTCTAGCTGTTGTCCATTGTTCAGGTTGTCTAGGTGTAATCCATGCACTCCTTCCCCTTTTCCAGTTTAGCAAAGTATGTCCAGCTTCTTCATGTTCTTGTGAACAAATTATCTCCAATGACACTTTCAAGAATTTGGCAGGTCAGAAAAGGGACTGCTGTTGAACCACTAAGTTCTTTAAGGAGATGGGTTACCCACACATGGAAGAGCTAGAGATGCCACTCTTCGAAGAACAACAGTGATAAGACAGAGCCATCTCTGTGGACATTCTCCTCCCTATCTATGCCTTCTCCCACATCTCAGGTTCTCTTCATAGCACTTTTTTCCCTTGCAAATCCCCAGAATAACCGGATGTCACTTTTCTCTTTCTCTGGTTCTTTTCTCCTAAGTCTGTTCATGGATTGAAAGGATCTCTGTGTGGTGGTGTGGAGAAAATGTGTTGCTCATTAGTGAAATGTGTTGTATTTTTATTTTACAGATAGTTCAGTATGATGATAAAAATTCTCTAAGCAAAAGTATTCCTACGTTGGAAATAAAAAAGCTTCAGGAGCAGAATGCCAACCTTCGGGCTGCTGTTGCACAAATGAGGAAAGAAATGGAGAGTCTTGATAAGCAGATGTCCTCTCTTCCTTTGACAGAAAATGGACAGGTTGCGGAGCAAGGTGACAACTCTTGCTACAGAACTCTAAATTCAGTTAATGAAGTGTAGTGGTCATGGTCATGACCTAGGAGGGCTATCCAACCCAGGGGTGTGTATAGATCATGACTGGGGGGTTCTCAGGATTCCACAATACATCAACACACAGAGGTCTGAGAGCCTCAGAATTTCTATATTACAAATTACTGCGAAACTTTTATTAGTAAAAACAAATATACACACACACTATAAGTCGCTACAAAATTACTGTGAGAAAAGCAAATGTGTGTATATATATTACAAGAGTAAAGCAAGTATATACATATATTACAAGTTATTACAGAATTCCAAATAGTGAAGCAAGTATATAGAATCATAGAATCACAGAATGGTTTGGGTTGGAAGGGACCTTTAAGGTTCACCTAGTCCAGCCATGGGCAGGGACATCTTTCACTAGAGCAGATTGCTCAAAGTCCTGTACAACCTGGCCTTGAACACTTCCAATGATAGGGCATGCACAACTTCCCTGTCACAATCTGTCGCAGTGTCTCACCACCCTCATCATAATTTCTTCACAGGAGAGGTATTCAGGCCCTCTGATCATATTCATGGGCCCCCTCTTTAACAGGTCCATGTCTTTCTTACAAACCTTTCCTGTGCATGTACCTGTAATATATTACGTGAGGTGCTACTGGTGTGACATTCACCAAACCACTCCCAGAAGTGGGGCTAAATGATGATGGAGAAAAAAAAATCTCACTTCAAAGATGCTCTACATCACTGAATCCTGAGTCAACCAGGTGTCCCCAGTGAGGGTCAGGTCTGTCTCGGAGACTGCATGCAGGGAAGCTCTTGCAGAGAGGCTCATTTTGGGTAGGTAGTGAGATCCCTTTTTTTTTTTTTTTTCTTCCTTGGTGTAGGTATGTAAGTGGGCATAGGGTATCAGTTCCAGGTATAGTTGTTGCGATTCCTATTTTCATGGAAGATCAGTTTGTTATCACAGTTTCTTTGACATGCATCCACCAAGCTTTCTTTGTCCTGCTACTATGGCTGAGTGCTAAGGAAATACCCACTAATAAACAAGAGTGGTCTTTATTTAATAAATAATAAGCATATTCTAGCTGTGTTACTAATGAGACGTTAATAACCAATTAAATCAAAACCTCCATTAATTTTAAATAAAAAACAAATTAAAGCACAGTTTTTGTCACAGGCAGCTCAATTTAGTCTACTGTTTTTTGAAAATTATGTTATCCAATATGTAATAGAATTATGGCTGCTAGAGTTGGGCAGTGTCCGAGAGAAGCAATAATCTCTGTCAGTTGATAAACATAAGTTTTCAGAAATATGTTATCTGTTTTCTTTATGGCTGAAATAGTTCATTCAACTAAAATAATCTTTCTTGTATCTATTTTTTAAATTTATGGAGATTATATTCGATCACTAGAAGAGATTATAAGATTACATCTGATATTTTTAAGACAATTTAGTTTGGAGGGGTGCTTCTGATTTCCAAAAAGTAACCTGTTCTTTCCCATGACTTGTCCATATACATCAATAAGTTGGGAATCACATTTTTACTGGAACTAAAAGAAGAATTGTTCAGGGTTAACTTCCATTTATTGGTGGTTTTTTTTCAACAGTGATTGAAAGAAGCTGCTGTACTTTAAATATTCTCGTTATATTCAGTATTGCCAATTTCCCACGAATGATTACCTGAGGCAGTATTGGGAGAAACAAAAACTTCCCTGTGCTCCTTAGCCATGAATTGACCTTTCTCATGTGTCATCTCTATTCGCTTCTATATTTTGTAGCTGACTTATGTTTGCATATTCACAACTACTATTATTTTTCTATTTCTTCAGCTCTGTTTGCAATATATCTCCTGAAGTGGTATACATGCATAGTAATAGAAAAAAGGGCCGAAGCAGCTGTTGCTATGAAAGCCTAAACTGGATAAATACGTATACATTTATATTATACTCCTCTTCTCTTTTAGGTTTATTGTGCACAAACAAAATTTCAACTGGAACCACTTTGAGCAATGCCAAAGTCAGCTCAGCTAACTTGGATTGTATGGTAAACAGAGGCACAGAAAAGGTATGAAGAGGTTTAAACTCCTGAAAATACCTATATATGCATGTGTGTGTAATTAAATACATATTATTTTTGTTTGAATAAATATTAAAAACTCAAGCAGTACGCACTTATGTGGTTAGCTAGTAATGAGTGTAAGTTAGATGAGAGCCAGCAGTGGTTTATTTCAGCCAGACTTATGCTCCTTCTTTCTGGGGAATACATTTTGACTAGTCATCCCCTGTCACAAGTCACTCCTGGTCTTTCAAGCCCTTCTTGATATTTTTTCCCACTTGCAAGTTCTCAAACTTCTGTGTGTCGCCTCCTCAAGTTTTCCGCTGTAAATCCGTATTTCAGCCTTTTTCTCAAGTGCCAAAAGTCTTTCAATACGCGTTCTGATCAGGAGGGAGCAGCTGGAAGTGCGGGAGCTGTGGAGCCGCCGCCTCTGACAGGTGCCGCTAGGGGGCGCCAGTCATCTGCTGCGAGTGCGGGCGAGGGGCTCGCTGGCGTTGGAGCGCCCTCACTCGGTTCCAGGGCTCAAAATGTCATTCCCATCGCGCTGCTTTAAAGGGCAGGAACGACATCGACATTAACGTGCAACAGGCGCCTCTCGGGAAAAAATAATACAGGAATTGAAAACTGGGACAAATATCGAATACTCCTTAAGGCGTAAGTCACTGTATGTTCTCCCCTTCCTGTCTCCCAGGGATTTCACGGTGTAGTAAACGGAGTCTCACATAAGAGAGGTTAAAATACAATGAAAAAATAAGGGATTTCTAATTTTGAGGTAATCTGTAAAAGCTACCAATAGAAGTTGCATGCTTTACTCTTACTGTTAAGACTCACCAGTAACTATCTAAGTTGAAGAAAATGGAAATAATAGCCAGGTAATAAAGAAGGACAAGAGGTGAAGCCTCCCTCTCTGGAGGCATTCCAAACCCACTGGGACGGTTCCTGTGTGACCTCCTCTGGGTGACCCTGCCTTGGCAGGGGGTTGGACTGGATAATCTCCAGAGGTCCGTTCCAGGCCTGGTGATTCCATGGACAGTTAAAACTAAGAGCTTTAAGAACTGGAATAATACCAATGATTAAACAAAATTCTGGGGTCTTGGGAACCTTGTGTGAAAACATGCACGAGCCACCAGGCACAGATCATGTTTAATCTTAGTTTTATCTTTTTACTGAACATAGAAGGAGATCTGTTTGTTCCTGCTGTGAAATTATATTTAGCAAATCACTGTGTGCCAGTGTAGACAACATAGGTTTATATTTCCTCTTTGACTGCTTCCAGAATTAGGTGAAAATTTAATCTTATACCATCTATTATTTTCTGTTGCAGTAAACATTTTATGAACTACTGTCCAAGATGCATTCTCAATTTCTTCACAGTTCTTTAAGTGGATAGAGACTTAAAAGAAAAGTAGGGAGTGGCTTTGCGTTGGAGACAGTAAGATAGGAATGGAACGTTCTCTATGCCAGACATTAATCCTTTGCTTCATGATGCTAAACTGTAATTGAGTGCTCAGGGCTGGATAAGCAAACATTTTTCAGGCAGCAATGTGCATCTTATGTGTGAAATGCTGAATTACTTGTGCTTTATATATATAGGCATGTAGTAAATAGCAGGTGTGCAGACGAAAACTTGAAGTGAACAAAATGTTGGAATTGTAGTTAATGCTGTCTTCCCTGATGCTGAGCTGTGTTTCCCTGTATTCTTCTTCCTTGGTACATAACAAGCCTTCTTAGGCATAGACTGGCAACTGGAAACAGTCCTGTTACAAACAATGGGCAAAACTTCATCAGAATTCCTTACTGGGGATTTGAAGTGCTTATTTCTTAAGATTCTTCTATACTGTCTCTGTGCTGCTTTCATTTACCATTAATTAATTACATGCTAAGGATGTTCTTAAGACCATGATGAATTACACGCAAAAATTTTTGTAGCTTGGGGAGTTTAGAATCTGTTGAGCAATAATGGTAACTAAACATGGCGGAGTAGATGTGAAGTCAATACAAAAAGCCATAGTGATAGGGTTTTTTTCCCATTTAATATAACAGAGGTTCTGGGACCATAATCTCAAAATTACTCCAGAGCTAAAATGTAGGTAAAGAAGAGGAAAGTTTATGTGGAAACTAGTAAAATAGGCATGTAGACTTTTGCGTGTTTGTGATTTTTCTTCTCTTCACTTTGTATCAGCTCTGAGGAGAGTTTTTCCTCCCACCTTTTTTTAGTACCCAGCTTTTCTGTGTTTTCTTTCTTTTGTATTGTAGAATTTGGCTCTGGGCATGGAGCTAAAGGTAGAAAGATTTCTGAGTTCCACTACTAACTCTACAGCTTACAATCTGTCACCTGAAAAAAAATCTTCTGTGTGATGCTGCTGAATGTTTTTATGAAAAATTCAGGAAAAATAGAAGTTTAAGCAAATGTTATTCCTGCCCCAGCTCTGTGATGTGGTTTTGCATCTTGGTACAGTGAAGATGGTACACAGTGTGACAACCAGTGGTACTGTAGCTGATAACTGCCTTGACCTCTCTTTATGTTAAGTCTCAGTGTGTTAATTTGACAGTTCATATGACGAGAGTAGAATGTAATAATTTTTGTCTGCTTTGGTATGAATTGCTGTATGTACACCAAAGTGGTGTTCATTTTTTCTTTCACCTTGGTGTCCTCATGTTTTTATATTCTAGTCCTGCACTAATTTCTCCACCTTTCTCCCCCATAGTGTTTGTGGACCTGTATGCTTTCCATGTATGTTCTCAAGGGCTTCCTCTTTTCTGGTAAAACTATCCAAAGAAATAAGAGAATGGGAGTTGCATGACACACTAATGCAATGGTGGTTGGGTCTTTTGGGTAAATATTTTATCTTAATGTATATCTGCAAGTGGACTCAATTAGGTTTGCAGAGACAAAACCAATTTTAGAATCTTTACTTTTTACTCTTCAGCCTTTCTCTTTGAAAAAATGTTTTAAGTTGTATTTACTCCATATGTGTGTATGCACATGATGCTTATACAGAGAAGGGTTTGTGGTAGTTCGCTATCTCCAGTAAAGAGTCTTTTCCACATTTTTTCTTAAAACTAACTGCTCTCTAGTTTACAGTTATACAGTGTTTATCCTATGTATATTATTTTACACTTACGGTTAACAATATTTATGGGAACATCCCAGGTTCTTACAGTGTTTTGCCCTATACTGCTAAGAATAGGTTTAATTTGCCCCATATTGTGAAGAAAATCTTGAAAATGGTCCCTCAAAAATGGCTGTAGATTTCAACTTTACGCTTTTTCTTCAACTGGCTTCTAGTATGTGTTTGTAGAAATCTCTAAACCCACAGACTTCAGTTTCAGAATATTCATTATAAGCAATATCTGTTTTTTATCAGGGGCCAAAAGGCAAAGTTCTTGAAGAAAAGATGGTAGATCTTGGACAACAGTTTCCTGACATAGGTCCTGATGTCGGTCTTCCGTATGGTGTCAGCAGCACTCTACAAGGAATGCAAAATAAACTGAAGGAAGCAGCCAGACAAATTTCAATTCTGAGTGAGGAGAAGCAGCAGCTGATTGAAATGGGAAATGGACTCAGGGCAGAGCTCAGAATGGTGTTAAAGGAAGGTAAATTTATTCTACAGAAGAGTGCTAGTTTATGTATTTAGAATAAAACCTGGAAATCAGTTCATCCTTTGAGCTTTAATATGAAGACAAAGTGCTGGACCTGACTGATTCTTGATCTGTATAATTTGTGTGAGACTGTGGTGCTGATTGTTGCAAGAAGGACCATCCTGTGATAGGAGGTGCTAACACAGAACAATGAGAGTCTGTAGGCAGTAACTTTTGTTGATGAACATATTAGATGAAGGACTCCCTGGTGCTCAGATGTCAGTGTGGCAAATGGAAGTTGAACTAAGACTTCTTTTAAGAGCAAAAAAATAGTTTATCATCTCTTGAAATAAAAACTAATGCTTCATGAAAGTGGAAAAGAAAGCAGAATAAGCTTACTACAGAGTAAACTTGAATCAAGAGTATACATAATGTAAGAAGATTTCACTGTGGACGTTCAAGTTCCATGCAACAATTGCTCTGGCAGAGAGGCAAAGGAGAAAAACACAAGGCCCGTTTCCGTATAGCATTGAGTCCATCTGCAGTGAGAAGGCCTGTATTGTGTTTCATTTATATCCACTATAAGCATTGGCTGGGAATGTAATATTGATGACAAATAACAACAGAGAATGTTTTCCTTAGTATTTTCTCTCCTTTATAGGACTTTTGCATCCTGTTAGCTCTAAGCGCTGCACAGTTTGTGTTGTCTCTGGTAGTCTTTTTCCAAGAGAGCTTGTCAGAAGAATACAGTGTCAACTATCAGCTTTAAAGCATCTACAGCACAGGCTTATGATACAGGTAATGATATGCTCTTAAAATCTATTGATAATGAGCAGTTAAGCCAGTTGTAATTCCATGAATAGAACTTTCCTTAAAATTCTGCATTTAAAAATCTTTTACTGACTTTAACTCAAATCTTCCTTTGGCACCTTGTAAGATTTCATAGAATCATAGAATATCCTGAGCTGGAAGGGACCCATGGTGATCTTTGAGTCCCGACTCCACACAGGGCAACCTAGAAGTTAAAACTTGTATGTAAGAGGATTGTCCAAATGCTTCTTGAACACTGACAGGCTTGGGACCATGACCAGTCCTTGAGGAGCTTGTTCTAGTGCTTGACCACCCTCTCAAGGAAGAACTAACTCCTAATATGCAGCCTGCACTTCCTCTGATGAAGCTTTAAGCCATTCCCTTGCATCCTATCACCAGACACCAGAAGGAAGAGATCAGCACCTCCCTCTTTGCTCCCCCTCATGAGGAGGTTGTAGACAACGAGGTCGTTCCTCAGTCTCCTTTATTTCAATCTGAACAAGCCAAGTATCCTCAGCCACCCCTCATAAATCTTACTCTCTAGTCCTTTCACCACCTTTGTTCCCCTCCTTTGGACACATTCTAATATTTCTATATACTCCTCATATTGTGGAGTTCAAAACTGCACACAGTACTCGAAGGGAGGCCACGCCAATGCTAGGTATAGCAGGACAATCTCTCCTTTTGACTGGTTAGCTGTACTGTGCCTAATGCACTCCAAGATATGGTTGGCCCTTTTGGCCACCAGGGCACATCATTGACTCTCATTGAGTTTACCATCAACCAGAACCCCCAGATCCCTTTCTGCAGGGCTGCTTTCCAGCCTCTTGTCCCCTGGTGTATACAGGCATCCAGGATTACACTGGTAATTCCAGATGCAGAATCCAGTGTTTGCTCTTCTTAAATTTCATACAGCTGGTGATTGCCAATTGCCGCAGTCTATCAAGATCTCTCTGTCAGGTCTCTCTATCTTGAAGGGAATCAGCAAGTCCCCCTAATTTAGTACCATTGGCAAACTTACTTAGTGTGCACTCAACTCCTGTGTCCAGTTTATTGATAAAAACATTGAAGGGAACTGGCTCTAAAATTGAGCCCTGGAAAACACCATTGGTGACTGGTCGCCAGCCAGATGTTACCCCATTTACTTAAAGGGTTATAGTTGGGACTTCAAAATTAACTTTTTTAAACACGATTTTCATCCAAGGAGTTTCAGAAACACTTGTGTTAATGCAGCATAAATGCAATCCTGAATTACAAGTATTAGTTTCATAAAGCTTAGCTTTAAATAAGTAAGATAAGCCATTTGAAGGATTTGCAGTGGGTTCTAAGATAAACTTGAAATTGATTAATCAGTGAGCACATTTTTAAATATCCACAGTGGTGGGATTTTCAAGCACCCTTGTCCACATTATTGTAATAGCACATTTTCCATATATGAAAGCAGGATATATAATTAACCCATCTCTTTTGTAATTAAAATACAACTTTTAATAGATAAATTGCATCTTTCATCAGAGAGACAAATGGATAAATCCTCACTCTCCTAGTAGTTAGTGGCAGATCTCCCAGTAACTTCAATAATCAGGATTTCACTATGTACTTTACTTAATTGATCAGCAGATTTGTTCTTGTGAGGATTGAGTCAGAGCAGCTGATTGTGGTTGTAGTTTTGAGGGCAGTAAACAATGTTCTTTCAGAAAAGGTGAGGTTGTTGCTCCAAGGTATAAAATTCCAGTAGAATTATTAACCAAGTTCAGTTGGGGAAACACTTCCTGTGGGAACCTGTTTGGGCAGCTTCTTCCAGTATTTGATCACCCTCCCAGTAAAGGAGGTCAGAGTCGGGTTTTTTGGTTTGGGTTTGGTTGTTGGTTTTTTTTCCCTTTATCCTTAAACAGTGTCCTGTACTTCAGTTTCTGCCCATTGCCTCTTGTTCTTCCACTGTATGCCACTAAGAAAAGTCTGCGTCGGTCGTCTTTACTTCCTCCCACCATCCCCATCAGGTGCTTAAACCTGTTGAAAAGATCACTCCTGACATCCTCTTCTGGAGGCTAAACAAGGCCAGCTTCCCTAGCCTCTCCTAGTATGTCAGATGCTCCAATTCACTGATCATCTTCGTGGGTCTTTGCTGGACTTGCTCCAGTATCTCTCTGTCTTGTACTGAGGAGCCCAAAAGTGGACACAATACTCTAAAAGTGGTTGCACCAGTGCTTGGTAGAGGGAAATAATCACCTCCCTTGGCCTGCTGGCAGCGCTTTTCCTGATGCAGCCCAGGATGCTGTTGGCCAGAGGCCTCACAACCACATTGCTGCCTCATGTTCAACTTGTAGTCCACCACATTTCCTGTGTTTCTGCTGAGCTGCTTTCCAAGAAGTCAGCCTATTAGGTTGAGTTCTGCTGAAAATAAATGTTTGGGTTTTTTTCCTGTGGCATAACACGGTGCTGCAGATTAGCCATGAGGCCTCTTAGCTGGACTAATGACACAAACTTCTGGGTCAGATTCTAGATTTTAGAAAATAGTGTAAAAAGTTGAAATGCAAAGATCATCCAGCAACTAAATTTGAGAACAAGTGTTCTCAGGGTCAAGTTCAGTGTTCTGCTCTCAGGTCTTTAGGCAGACAGTTATCCAGCTTCTGCACAGGATTGCTATTCTCTTGGATAATGAATAGTAGTAAAAACAGATAATGCTTGTTTGAATATGAAAGGAAAAGGCTCTTCAAGCATCCAAAGTATGCAGCAGCATTTCAGCCGGAAAAGGCATATTATTTGGGGAAGACAGTTGGTACACATGTTTCTTGGCTAAGGTGAATCTATCAGATTGAATCTACGGCAACATTATGGAATATATTCTAAGGGAACCTGGCAGGGAAGAACTCTGAGTTTGACGTCCTACCACAGGTGCTTGAATTTCTCTTAGCTTCTTCCTAGCACAAGCCAACCAACAGGAGGGACACTCCTGTTTGATAGAGAAAGGTTGCCTGAAGTCCAAAACGCTATGCTGTTAGAGTCAGAAACAAATTTGAACATATTGCTTGAGTGAAAATAAACCCCTGTTCTTCTTTACTGCCCATTAGTCAGTGAAGAAGTTTTAAAGGTTGCAGTGTGAGCAAACATTGTAAACCGTCCAGCAGGCAGCGATAAACTGAGACTGCCATCTGCTGTACCTTTACAGAGCTAATGGAGACTTATGCATCCTTAGATATAACAGATAGTCTAAGATAACAGAAATTTAAAACTGTAATAAGGCAGTCAGGTAAGTGCAGTGTGACCTGGTAATCTGGTATATTTTATCCAATTTACCTAATCAAGTTCTTTTGAAATCATAAGTATTATTGAAGGCATCAAAAATACTAGTTAGGAAATACCATAGTGAAAGCCATCTGGGTTCCAAGACCGGGAATGTTCAAAGTATATGAGCTCTGTGAGAACAGATGTGGGAATGCAGCACTATTTTGCAACATTTTGTTGACCATCTGAGGACCTGATCAAGAGCTGTCACAGCAGCACTGTTACAAGAAGTATTAGCATCTTGTAGCATGAGGAAGGTCCTTAGAGAAAAGAATCAGGGAGCATTAAATAAATACCCTTTGCTGGCAGATCAGTGGTACATATTATGGGACAGTGGTACCGGCTACTTCTGGAGCAGGAGATCTTAAGCCTCTTGTAAAACTCCAAAGTGAAAAGGTCAACGCTGGTCCTAGATGAGAGTCCTGAGCATATGATTCCGATCTCCCTTTTGAGGGGATTCAGAAGGAAATAGGTGGGGCAGCTGTTAGTGTGCTGGAAGTTTGGAAAGTGGTCTGCCAACAGGTTAATTTACTGTGGAATGCCTCTGTGTGCTTGTGGATATGTAATTTGTTCAGGATGCTTGTGAAAATCTTGCTTAATTTAAAGTCACAAGCTTGGCATCCTTGTTCACTTGAACTTTCAGTTCACTGAACTCATTCTTAAGCTCTTAGACTCTTAACACCAGGAATAATTTTTTCAAAGGAGATTAGGGTCTAGCGGAGCATTCAGGTAGACCTTTTGTAGCCTGCCTGTTTCATCTGTGCACTGCTTGGATTGAGTCTGAAAACGATTAGCTAAATGCTTATACAAAACATGTAAAAATGATTTCCAGATGTGGGCAAAATTGCCACAATTCAAAAAACCTTTTTTTTTTTTTTTTTTTTTTTTTTTTTTTACAATTTTTGTTTCCTTTTCCACCTCTTTAATTTTTCTTTCTTTCACAAGTCATTTTAGAATTCAGCTGACTTAAATGGAGACCAATAAATATTCGTTGCCCATCCATCCCAGTCTTGCCTTGCCTTATTTTTAATGAGCTAGGTACTGTCTCTGCTGTTTTTCTGACATCTTGTGTCTCTCATGTTCTTTTTAAAACCATTAAAGATTGTTCTTGCTTTTGTAAGAATAAATAGATTCTAAAAATACAATGTGTCCATGGCTGTTGGAAAGGTAGCATTTGACTGTGAGTTTCCAGGTGGTGTGCTAGACTCCAGGAGAAGAAGTCCAACCTCTTCAGCTCATGGGTTGTTTGGAGGTCATGGTTGAAGTGGCTATAATTGAGGATCTTTCCAGCTCTGGAACCTTTGGGACCATATCTCTTTCTGCTGGAATTTGTCCAGACTATAAAGAAGGATAGCCTTTCTTATATCCAAGGCGTTCATCTTCAGTAGTCTCATTCCGGGCTGCTCTTTACCGAGAAGATACCTGCTGAGGCTTCAGCTCCTGCGCTGAAGCTGAGCTCCAGGCTGAGCTTCTGAACACTGTTTTCGGTGTTTTTCTTCTAGGTAATCACTCTTACTAGCCAGGCTACATTTGCTTTCATGTTCAAGATTGTCATCCTTACCAAAACCAAAATTTATTACTGTCATACCTTCAGGAATTTCAGTGTCAGTTACTTTGTATGATGGGCTCTCATTTGTTTATTTGTTTTTCTTTAGTCTGAAATATATAGCAGAAGACTGATGTTTATTTTCATCTCCTTTGACAGGGCTGAAGGAGATCTTAAACCTCTTATAAAATTCCAAATCTTTCTTTAATTGCTGCGTGTTGAATTAGGGTTTTTTACTTGCTTACAAGTTTCTTTTCCATAGCTGATTTATTTTATTTATGGGTTTTTGTAGGACTTCCTTGGGAGTTTTCTTCTGTATTTTAATCATGGGAAAAGACAAAAAGGAAGAGTGACCCTGAGTCACAAAAGGAAGAGTGACAATAGAAACTTGAGTAACAAGCAGGATGACAATAACAGCAGCAAGAAATGTAGATTTTTAACAGATCTATTAAGAGGTTTATTGGGAGGGTAGTTTGGCCCTGTTAATCTAAATGGAAAATAATTCTGCTTAATATTATTTATAACTGATTATTTTAAATCTAGCAGTGTAACAGCAAACTGAGCTATAGATGTATTACTTTTAGAGACCACAGATTACTTGTCTTAATGTAATATTTTCTATTAGGAGCTGCAGTATGCAAAGCAGCAGCATCCCTCAAGGATATCTTCTCTAATTGTCTGCCCTGGCTTAAAGGATGAAGAAGCTCCAAGCAGATCTGGGGAAAAGATGGAATTACCATCCACTGAGGTACAGTGCAGTTTTATCATCAGTGTAATTTGCCTTCAGTTGGAATTTTCAGTTGCATTTGTTCAGCAGCCACCTCCTGGAAGACTTAAAAATATATGCTTTTTTTTTTTTAATTATGCATTGTTCCTGTAGAAAATAACATTTGTTAACACTTACTACACTTGGGTTTCTCAATCACTTTCATGATGTTGTAATTAATCTTCTTGTACAACCTTTCAAAATTAAAAATAATAATTTTCTTTTGACTAGCCTCTTACTGAAACCTTCTATCTTTGCAAGACCAAGATGCCAATTTTCAGATGTATTTGATGTGAAAAGTATGCATCTCTCTAAGAGTGTGTTTGAATTTGAACAGGTTCAGCTAGATTTGTCTATTGAAAATCATGAGCCAAAGCAACAAAAGGCAGATACATTCTTAAAGGTCATTCAAAGTCAGCCACCCAGGCAGAGTCCTAGCCAAGCCCAGCAGGTTCAGCTTGCTTCATCTAGAGCACATAATTTCTGTCAAGGTATGTGGCAAACTTTAGAAATGGGATCAAGCCCCTCTGTTCTCAGTCCCTAGAAGAACACTGACCAAGCTAAGCATGTTTCATGAAGTAATTAACAGTACTTGTCTCTTCTAGAATAATGGAAGTACGGTAGTAGATTCTGTCACCTTCCACAAAATTTTTACATGACTGCTACTGTTGTTACAGTCCTGTAATCGGAATCTGAAGATCTAATGAGTTTACTTGAAGTGAATTTCACCGTTGCAAGCAGAAGTAAGAATTAAGAGGAACATCTATATACCTCTCTGGTTTTAATGCCATTGTTACAAATACTTCCCCCCTTTTATCAAATACTCCTGGAAAATGCAAATATCCTTCTGTTCTGAAATAGTCTAAGACTTATCTGGGGCAGATATGAAAGCGTCTGCCTGAGAATTGCACACTTTGTGTGTTGCCAAGCGACTGACGGATCAAATTGTAATTTGGCAAATCCTTGCTCAATCATTATTTTTGTGTCATGTTAATAGCTACAACACTGCTTAGTGTGCTAAGACTCAAAGGCCAAAAGTGAGATCATGGGCATAATGTGGTATATGCTGTGGGCACACAGTAAACTAGGCATTGTTATTCACTAGAATTTTATAGTCCAGTAGGAAATTTTAGCTGAAGTGCCACTTGTAAGGTATGTGCAGTAAACTGTAGCCTTTTCACAGACAAATTGAAAGGAAACTTTTTAATGGTAGTCATTATCTTAAGCAGTGTATTGCAGGTGACGCTTACGTCTCCCAAACTATTGGCATGTTCATGAAGTGATTCATTATCGGCAAAACTTTGGAAAACTCCTGTGGATGGGACAAAAAATAACGGCCTTAAATTATAATACTGGAAAAACTTAAGAGATGGCTAATAACGGAGAGTGTTCACCAGAAATATTGTGGACTCTTTCTTATTAAAGGTCTTTATAAACAGATGGATAAACATTTCTCCAGAATGTTCCAAGTAAAGGTGACTTTCATTTTTTCAGAAGAGACACAGCATTCAGTAAGTTATTTCTTACAGTGCTCTAGGGCATGTGTGAGTTGTTTGGGGTTTTTTTCTTTTGATGTTTTTATCAGCATCATTATTCCTGAGATCTGATGGCAGCTGTGGGGTTATATGTCAGCCGTTTAATCATTTTCGAATGAGCTCTATATTAATAGTGACCTGTTACCACTACATAGATCGTCAAGTGCCATTAACCAGACTGCAGGAGCAAGAAAGCAACCCGTGGGATAAGGGAAGTGATTTGCTCCTGTCTATTTGGTACTTGTGAGGCCACATCTGGAGTACTGTGTCCCGTTTTGGGCTCTGGCACAAAGGATTGATGAGCTAGGGTCTAGTGGAGGGTGACTCAGATGGCTAGGGTGCTGAAACACATGTTACTTGAGAAGAGTTTGAGAGACCTGGGTTATTCAGTGTGAAAGAGACAGTGGGTGGCCTGATTGCTGCTTTTTAACTACCCAATGAGGGATTTTGGAGACAACAAAGCCAGACTCTGAGATGCACAGTGAAAAGAGGCAAGGGACACAAGTTGTGCCAAGATGCATTCTGAGCAGGGAGTCATAAGCACTGTGACATTTCACCCAGAGGTTCTTTCCAACCTACATTGAACCTAGTTTTAAAAGTGTATAGATGGAATGAACCATCTTTAGCAGCACACAGGGGAAAAAAAAAATTAAAAGGGGTTTCAAAATTAAGAATGGATTAGAAGTGTATTTATTCACAACAGCAGTTCATTGCAGGGGCAAAGTAATGTGCATTGACAGACCTGTAGGACTGGAATGGACATAGTGCTGACAGTCATGATTCATGTGCTTTTCTGTGGGACTGTAATAGGAAGAGTATTTCAGGTCAGGCCTATATTGACAGGATAAGCAAAAGGATGTCTTTGAAACATTACTGATAGTGTCATGCAGTTTCGTGCTGCTGCTGCATGATGCAACACCACTGGCAGCCTTACAAGGACATCAGTTTCTTAATGTCTAGAAATTTCCAGCCACCGTTGCAAAACTTACTGTAGATATTTGGGGATCTAGAGAACAGCAAAGTGGAAAGATGATACTGCCAACATGAGACAAGTGAAACATGAATAAGGAGGGATATTTTCCTGAGAACAACCTTAATTTGATCTCTGCATCCAGATTTACCCTAAGAATACTGGAGTGGTGCTTCTCGGTCAAACATGCAGGCCCTGAAATACTGCATTGCAAGAATAGCACTTTAAAAAAATCTTTCATGTTGCTTAGCTTTCTCCTCTAGGAAACCATTTGTATGGTATCCTTAATTCTACTAGACTAAATTCTGCATTTCAGAAACAAGATTGTGAAAGCAAAATCTTTTTTGGAAGAATCTCACCTCAGAATATAAAATTTTTTCAAGGAGTTCTGCTTCTGATTTTTAACAAAGGCTTGCATTATTTTTCATGCCTGAGCTGTGGAAAATTAATTAAATATTTCCTGTTTAAAACCACTCACTTGAATTTAATACATTTATCCAAAGCATGGTTACAAGTGGGTAGAACTGTCATTAAGATGGAGTGACTTGGTGTTGGGCTTTCAGATACAAGTGGCACATGCATAGACTTGAAAACTCAGTAACAAAAAAATGCTTTGCAACAAAGCAAGCAAGTTAGTTTGCTTATTCAAACATTTCTTTACAAGTTCAACTCTACAAATCTGTCACACCAGTAGTTGTGGTTTTGTGGGCATTTCTGGTGAAACAAACAATTGTAGTGTGAGAAAGATTTTCTGAACCTGTTAAACAGCTTCATTAATTTTTTTTCATGTACAAAACAGCCTATTGGGACTTAAAATTGTTGGCATGTCAAGTAAGCCCTGCAGTTTGCTGTATTTTCAGCATATGACACAACTCAATGGTTTTTGAAGTGTTTATGACTACATGTTAGCACTGAGTTACTGAAGTGGACTGTTATATACTTCATGCATTTCACCATAGAATTCGGAACTTGTGGAAGCTTCTAAGCAGTCAGAAGGCTATGAGAGGTTTAATTTTCTCTCTCCTTGCTCTACCTGCTGATTTTTAGTTAGTACTTTAGGAATGAGATGGATTTAATAATTTGTATGATAATTCTGCAGATAAGTAAAAAGAAAGGATTTACAAGGATCACAGATTCTTTGTTCAGGTGTTTTTATTGCTCTGTGCTGTTGAAAGAAAAAGATCCTACTACAGAGGGAGACAAGTACAAGCCATGCTGATACTAAAAACATCAGTGTTACGTGCATAGACTCTACTAGTAAGAAATACACTTCTGTATTTCTTTCCTTTTTATATGTCCTATCCCAGAGGTTGAAAGCAAGTGGGAGACTTTGGTTGGTGATCCGTATCATATGTGTCTTGAATGCTGATGACAGGCCATCCTCAAAAGAAAGTTGCTTGTCAGAGAAGTTACATGCTTTCCTCTGAAAATCATGACACATGTACACCCATGTGATAGCTTCTGTAGATGCTGCAAGGTTTCTTTATTCACCTGCGGGCTACAGGACCTTTTTTGATTTTAGAAATAAACGTTAGACAAGAGGAGGGGAAGCTTTATAAAACATCTAGAAAACTGGAATTTATTTTTCTTCAAGTAATTTAGCTTAATCAAGATTTTACTTGCTACTGGAGACACTTGCTAGTTTTTCTGGAAGGAAAGGCAAACATCACCTATTAAAGTTCAACTGTAAACTGCAGTTAGAGTGTAGCCAATATTGTGAACTGTGCTTTGTGGTACCATGTGAAAAGCTCCTGATCAGCTATATCTCCTCGGGTCAACAGAGGCTGGGGTCAGTGCAGAATGAATAAGGGCATGAGGCAAGCTGTATCTGCAGTTAGAATGTCCCCACGCGTCTCGTTTTATATATTTTTGGGGTAGATGAAACTGTATTTTCCATGCCAGAGGAGGGCTCCAGTTGTGGTGGATGGTTCCACTGTGCATTTTGAGAACCCCCAGATACAGATGCAGCTGTGTGCTGGGTGTATAAATCTGAGTTTACGTTGTAGGCTAACAAAGAATGAGATTGAGCTGCTTTGAAGCAAAGTAACTTTTCTGGTTTACTACTTGAACTTACATAGGGAGTCTTTTACTATAATTCTCATTGTTACTTGCAAGGAGGCTCTGTGGTCTGAAATTCTACACTCTATGGATCAAAAGTTATCTTAAGTGTTTCCACACTAGACGATTTCAACAGCTCTGACATCACTGACAGTTCTAAAAGCAATCCATGTGGGTAAAAAGCTGGCCAGAGAAAGAATCTGGTAGAATATTAACAAACAGAATGAACACTCTGGCTCTGGCTTCATTCCGGCTCCAATCAGATTTAGACTCATGATTTCTTTTCTACGTTACATAAAACTTCATTTTTGAAGTGATTCACAAATATTAACTAATCTCCTAGTTACATTTTCTTCATTTAAATGTTCTCCTGAATAGGAACTTGCTTGAGCTGGTGTTCCTTCAGAAGCACTGTTAGCCATAAGCAAATATCTAGTGACAAGTTTTTTAAATGAAATTTTCCATTGGGGAAATTTTAGTTTGCTCGTACCTGTATCCCTTCGGTTTGGGGGGAAAAACAAAAATCTGTGAATACTAATTTCTGATTGTAGTTAACACACATCAAATAGAAGATATGTGCAGCGTTTCAATACACTAAACATTTAGGTCCATTTTCAAAAGCAGTTTAGGCTCTTAACAATGATGGTACTAACTCTTGTTGCCAAGGTCACTTCTGAAAGTAAGTTACAGGCTTGTAAATGAGGTGTGCTTTCTCATTACTTGTGAAAACCATGCTACTGTGCATGGTCATGCTGATTTTATTCAAGATCCTTCACACATGTGAGCAGTCTCAAGCAAAACCAGTAACACACGGAGGTCCTCATTTAGTGTTCTCTTAGGATATTTCCCTTTAAATAGCATTTCTATCTCTGTGGTATTGGATCTTCGTCTTTTGCTATTTTATAGAACAAATCTCACAAGTTTGCAATTTCATGGCTTTAAATTTCTTTGTTAACATCGATTTTTGACAGTCCAAAACTTCTTAACAGCCATATAGAACACTTGTGTTCTGTGTTGTTGTTCCAAACACCTAACTAAACAGCCTTTACTAGTTATAACTGTAGTGTCTCTACTGATGTCAAGAGACAACCATAGAGAAGACTTCAGAGGAAGTGATGTATGTGATTCACTGGTGCTTGGTTACTTTGCCTTTGGATCTACAGGACGAGGGCCTCCCATGTTATTTCTGAAAGTCATCCCCTTGATTGTATACAAAAGACCCTTCAAAACTGAGAGAGTATTTAAAAACCAGGCTGTCTGTAAGCAGTGTTGACTGTGTGCTGTTTATGGATGTGCTCACTGCTGTTAGCTAGACCACAAACAAGAAGTATTCTCATTCTGCTGTGGCTCCTTTGAGGCAAAATAACCTTTGAAGCTGTATCCAGTACCTTTCAGACACTGCTGCCTAAACTGTTGATGTTGTGAAATTCTGCTTTTCTGTCTGCCAGATGTGGTAGTGGTCTAGGGTAAAGCATTTTAATGATTAAAGTCCTTTTTCCCAGGCAGGAAAACACACCCAAAGGTCTTCATGGGCTCAAGCATCCTCTTTCATATCTTCTACGTCTGTAGGTAGCCACTAGGTGGCAAGCTGAACAACATGATTCCACATCAATAGCACGAGTCCACTAAACTTTTGCTACCTGCAATAACAAATGCCACCAAGCTGACTCACTGCAGAGACTGCACACACGTGAGTGAATAGCTGTTTCCAGCTAAGCCTCAACATAAAAATTACTTTGAAAAGTGTCGTGTTTTGACACTAGCCACAGTGCTGTGCTTTGCTTAGAGCATTAAACATAGTAGCTTTGCATACAGCTATAAACCCTCAATAAGATTAATTAGTTCCATAGTTCAAGAATACTTTTTATTTCCTTCCATGTAGAATTTTGTCTAGACTTTCTATCATGTTCTGCTGACTATGAAAATTTGCCTTATCCTACTAAAATCTTTGTCAATTTGTGCACTTTTTATTCTTGCTCTGTGATTGAATAGCTCCTGGGACTGAAGCCTGTCATGATCAAAGAAATTCAGCTAGTACAGTATGCTGTAGTATATGCTAAGCAAGTATATTATATCTATTTCTGCTGTCTGCTTTGTCTCTCCATAGGAAATCTAAAGCTAAAATCTCAGTGCCTTGAAAAATAAGGATTAAGTGGCTGGAGCCAAGCACCTGTAAATATTACCTATAGTTTACAATAAATACTGTGATTGACCAATGCCACTGATCTTACCTAATGAAACCTGTGATAAGACTAAAATTCAGTTAGTTGGAGATAGTGGTTTTCAGAGAATTATGCGAGAGGCTGCAGAATGGACTCCCGATTGGTATTAAGATCAGTCTCCCTCCTTTGCAACCAAAAATGTTACTTTTTTACTTAGTCCTCTATAGTACACACAGATATTTTAGACAACAAAAATGAAGATTTCAACAGTAAATGCCTCCCTCTGTGAGAGAAGAGGGAGAGAAAAAAAAAAAAAGAGAAAATGATAGTTCAGCTTTGTCAAGCCACAGAATTGCCTTTGAGCCCTTCGGATCATGCATATCCAAACATGTTTGCTGCAGCTTTTATGGCTGCTCCTGATTTCTTGAAACAGACCAAACTATTGCAGCCAGCTACTTGATCACCATTTCACAATGCGGGAACAGGTAGGTCTAACTTTGTATCATGTTGTCCAGTGTGTTGGTATTGCTTTGGCGGATATAGATGTGCTCTGACTAGGGAGAGAAGGGTAAACCTGTGAAAATGGGGTGTTTAAAAACATCTGAACACAGAGGCAGTGCTTGACCTGAGGAGTTACACCAATCTTTCAGCTATCTTCCCTTCTCCTCTCTTACGCAGTCTGAGGCTAAAGGAGAATGAAACGGTACAGATGAAACAAGGATTGAGCAGAATATCATCAGCATAGCAAGCCCTAATGGACAGTTCTGTGCCCCTAGATATAGAAATGGTTCTGTTTCTCACTCAGTATAAGACCTTGACAATGTGGCACTATGGCAGCAGTATATTTAGGAAAAAAGAGTAAACCAGTACTCTCAATTTTTCAGTCTCGTAAGTAAATAAGAACATAACTACAAAGTATTTTTCTTTCTTTTTTTTCAGCAGTGGAATTTGAAGTTACATGTTCTGAAGAATCTCCGCAAAATATAAAAGCCAAGGATAAACTTGAAATGCCAGCTGCAGATTTGACAGTCAGAGGAACCAGGCTGGAAGTTCAGCAGAAGTTAAAATCCAGGAATTTGTCTTATGATTATCCCATAAAACCAAAAATCTCTTCTAAGGTGGCAAAAATCCGCAACTATAATATTAAAGACTGATTTATTTGTTGTCAGCAAGTTCTGGATCCACACTTGCTATTAACTTACTTTGAAATCTGTAAATCAAATCTAAATATCAGCTTCAATTCTGTATGTTGAGTTGGGATGTTTGCAGCCAGAAGATAGAACAAATACCATGTTTCATACTGTGAACCCTAACGCAAAGGGTTAATCTGTGTATATTACTGGTTAATACAGATTTACTTTAATTATATGTGTTAAATAATGCTTGCATCATGGATTTAGGAATGCCCAGTTAATACATATGTAAAGCCTTGTGCCTCTAAGCAGGGCTTGCAGGTCTTTAGCAAATATTTTGTTGAGAAACTGTAGATGTGATTTAAGCTTAGAAGTGGGATGCCTTAACCTACTAGTTTTCTTATAATTAACAATGCAACCGTTAATCCTGTGCAGCTATCTCTCTACTTGAAAGAAGAGGGGTTGAAAAGATGGCACCTGAATCTGTATTTTCTCTCATCTTCTGCAGCTCTTTCCACTTACTTAGACAGCATGAAAGAGTATAAAATTAAACTTCTATTGTTATACCAGTAATTATATTTTCATTTAACAAGAGATTGTCTAGCGTTTAAAGCAGTGAAAAACATGTTCATTAGCAACACTTAGAATCATACAGAAGCATTGTAAGAAGTAAGTCTTACAACAGAAGAAAACTTGGATGAGTTCTGAGGTAATGAAGGTTATCTATATAGTTGTAAACATGCCAGGATATTGAAACAAGTAATTGGTGTATTTTTGTAACATTTCCAGTAATGCTGAGCTGTCTTGGGATATTATACTGATGAACTTTACTAAAAGTAAAGGAAATACATATTAAAAATGCAAGAAAAACCTTATTTACTGTGAAGATGGTCAAGCACTGGAGCAGATTGCCCAGAGAGGTTGTGGAGTCTCCATCTCTTGGTCCATCTGTGGACCAACTAGACACAGTCCTGGGCAGCCTATTCAAGCTGACCCTCCTTTTGCTGAGGGATTGGACTAGACGATCTCAAGAGGTCCAACCTAAGTGATTCTGTGATTCTGTGAGTGGTATCACCGAAGTGAATAATACTTCTCAGTTGCTGCTAGAAACATATAAAATCTAAACAAGATTAATGAAGAGAGCTACTTACCCATAAGGGTTTTTTTTTCCCCTGTAGCACTTTTCTTTTTAGAAATGCTTTTCTGGTTCTTTTTGCAAACAGCTGCTCTCTTTGGCATCTGACAAAGTGGTAGTAATCATTTCGAGAATTTGAATAATTATTTTTCTGCTCCCTGCTGAAAATGTTTTGGTTTAGTGCAAAGGTGTTATATTATAATCAGATGCTAAATCTACAATGAATTTCATTGAGAAGTTACCAAGCCAATATGAGGCCTGAGAGACCTTGTGAGCTTCTTTCTAAATCATTTAATTACTTGAAAATCCTGTTGCTGGATTCAACATTTAACATTGTTCACAAGCCGGAACAACATGATGCATTCCCTTGAACCAGGCCCTGAATGAGCTCTTTCTGTAGCTCAAAGCATAGTGGTTTCTAACAAGTGCAGGAATTTTGGCCCAGATCACACCAGTTACAGCTCTCTCTGGTTATTCTGGAACACAATGTGTCAATTCCAAAGTTTTGAATAGCTGTAGGTAATCCTGCTTTTTTTTCTTTTTTTTTTTTTTTAATTTCCAGTTCCATGTTCAATATTGAACTGTGGAGATACACAATATTTCAGTGCTAACAGATTCTGTGCTTTTACAGGTATTAAAAGCCCTTAGAAAAAAAAGCAGTTCGTTCCATAATCTTTGCAACACCACATCTGATCCTGGAAAACATTGCTCTTCATTCCTTACATCATGGATACAAGCTCACGGGCTGCAGACTTCAGAGTGCCTTTGTGCAGATTTCTTTGCTGGTTTTTAAGGTATTTTGTTTGCTGCTTTGAGGGGTTTTGGTTTTCTTCCTGTGGTTGGTTGGTGTGTCATTGTCATCGTCCCCCCCTCCCCAGCATGTCACCTGATATGCCTGGTCATGCAGACATCTTGCCAGAAATGCAACTTTAATTTATTAAGTTTCCCTGAGAAACAGGTTTCCTTAAGGGAATTGTAGGTAAGGGAAGGTGATAGCTCTTGATTGTTTCATTTTGGTTTACTTGTAATAGAAAAAAGTAGTTCAATCATTGTACATTTGTTTCAAAGTAACTGTAATAAGTATGAAATCATATAAGTATGAAAATTAACAAAGCATGCCTAATAACAATAAATAACATGAACTATTGCTTGGATCCTGTTTGGGGATTCTATGCTGTGTACTAAATACAAGGGGGAAATTTTCATGTATTTCTCTTATGACCAAAATATTTAACAAATTGGCATTGATTCTTAACAACGGATGAGAAAAGAGTGGTGACAAGGTAGTACTGAAGATGCTATGAAATTGTACAAAGAAAGGAGAGCCTATAAAAAGGGAATTCCAGCTGATCACGGAGTCCTAAAAAGGTAAAACAGAATAAACTGGTGATTGTTGTTATCAAAGGGTTAAAACACTATTATAGTATGGAGGAATATATGGATAAAGGCAAAAGTTCTGCCCAGAGAAGGTCAGGGTCGAGCTGTCTTATGTGGCAGCGGTGTAAAGGACCGATGGCAGTGGGGCCTTGCCCGGTGTATTCAACGCCAGACTAGCGATGGCGGGGCACCTGCATCTCGGCGTCCGGGTCCACGTTTGACGACCGAAAGGCGGGATGGCTTTTTTTGGGTTGGAGTTGCCAGTCGTAGGTAATACAGAACAAAATTCAAGTTTGTTTAGTTTTGCTTTAAATCACTCAGTGTAAGGTATAAAGTGGATAAAAGGTGTCCTCACACAGAGCCACCATCCCTTTTTCCTCCCTTTGGAAAGGGGCGTACCAGGGGCGCGGTGGGGAGCGAGCGGCGGCCCGCGCCCCGCCTCCGGACCTGTTCCGTTGCCGCCAGTCACGGCGCCGCGACGGGCCCGGGCACGGGGCAGAGCATCCCCGGCCGGCGTGCGGGCTGCCCTGTGGTAACCCCGGGGCTGCGCTCCGCCGGGGTGAACGACCGCGGCCTCCGGAGAGCGCCGGGTGCCACGCGCGCCCCCGGCCGCCCCTCAGCCGTCACCACATCGCCTTATCGCCTAGCAACACCCCACAGGCCCCGCGATTGGCAGGGCCGCGCCCCCGCCCACACGCTTCCGCCTCCGGATTGGGCCCCGTCCCGGGATGGCGCGCCCAGCCCAGCCCCCCTTCCCTTTGTGCGCCGCGGGCGCGAGCGGGCGCTCCGCAGTCCAGCCCCGCCTGGCCCGGTTCCCGCGTGCCGCTGCGGCTGTCGCCGAGCCGTGGTGCCGGCGCGGCAGTAGGTCCCCAGTGTGAACACCCGCGGGGAGGTGGGACAGGGACACGAAGAGGACCGCGCCCTGCGGTGGGTCGGCGCTGCCTCGCCCCCAGCCACGCTGGCCCGAAGCCAGGGCCCCCCCCGCAGCGCCCAGCCCTCCACGATACGGGGCGGGGAGCGAGAGCTTGGCCTGGTGCCACGGCACGGGGGCCCGCCTGGGTCCGCCTTGGCCTGTGGAGCCCTCCTCCCGTGGAGCGGCTCCGGTGGGTAGGGGTTGGCATCACCCCGGGGCCGGCTCGGGGCGGCCCTGCCCCGACTCTCATTGGACTGCGGCAAGGAGTAAACTGTCAGCCCATGTGGCGTGGCCGCCGGAGGTGGCGACTGCTTAAATAGCGGCAGGAGCTAGAGGGAGACAGTGAGGAGAGCGGAGCATCGGCTGTGCGCAGCTGGGCACCGGCCGCCGCAGCGCCCGTGTCCGCCCGCAGAGCCTGTCCCGTACCAGCTCGGTCCGGCCCTGACGCCAGAGTCTTCCCAGCACGAAGCCTTCCGCCGCTGTGCAGGTACCGACGGGACAGCGGATGTGGTGCGGTCGGGGGAGCGACAGTCTCCGCCGGCCGTCGCGCCCAGCTGTCGCGCTGGGAAGGCTCCATCTTGCTCTGTACACTGTGTGGGGCTGCGCCCGCCCCCCACCAGGCGGGTGGTGTTGGGCCGCGAGGTCGGCCGGGGTCCGTGGGCCCGACCCGCCCAACCAGAAGGTTCTACGCCCCGGCGCCTTGGTCTCTGCGCCCTGTTGCTGCAGGCCGTGCCGAGGAGAGTCCCCGCCAGCTCGGCGGGGGGTTACTGAACCTCAGCCTGCCGCTCCATTCGGCGAGGTGGCTCGGAGGGAGGCTGAGCGGCTGCATTGTGGGGCTGGCCCTCGGCCATCTTGGCGGCGGGCGGGACCATGCCGCCGCCGCGACCCCTCACCGCGGGGCCGGGTGCGCTCACGAGGGCACAGGCGGGACGCTGCTGCCCGCAACCCTCACGCGCGTCCGGAGGCAGGAGCCTTCCCGCCGTTCCCCCGAGTTCCGGCGTGCCATGCCCCGCAGCGGCGGCGAGGGGCCGCGCCCGGTGCGGAGCGAGCGCGCGGCTGAATGGGCCTCTCTGTCCTGGCAGCGGGGCGACGGCGCTGCGCTCTCCCTCGGTCTCGGGTTAGAGTAAAGCCCTGGCGTGGCAGGCTAAGGAAGCCTGCAAGGGAGGAGACCCGGCGCTCGCTATTGCGAAAGGTGGCTGGTCAGTAGGTACTAGGAAACCATCTCTATAAAGGTGCCGCATATACCGCTGAACTTCTTTTTTCCGCTTTTATATAAATCAGCTGGCCACGTGAAATAACCCATTGATCGTACACCAGCCTGGATTTGATGATAGGATGCTTTCAGGAACGAGATTATCATCTCTCTCCTTCTGTTTTTGCTCCTGTTTGGTTTTTATTCAACATTGCTTTCCTGGCATACGACCCTTTGAGATACTGGATGCATATTTTGGTACCTAAAAGCTTTATTTGGATGCTTAAATTGAAACAGGCGGTGTTAAAGCTGTGTATGTTAGCTTGCGTGTGCCTTCAGAGAGTGTTGGGCGCTTTGGAACGTGTCTTGCCTTAAAAAACAAAAGGGAGGAAAAGCCTCAAGTCTCATGAGCAAAGGGTTTACCTTTTCCTGCAGCCTCTAAGCTTCTTGAAATAAACAGAAAATACTCGTATGTTGTGAAAGGCCGCATTTAGTGGATGAATTCAGAGGATGAGGGCCCTACATGGAGGGCAGTTGTGAACAGGCAGTATTTTACAAACGTGGTGCAGTGATACTGGAGACTTAAATTTTGTACAAATAAATTTGGGAATCAGCAGAGCTGTGTTGATTCCATGAGCAAAATCTAACCTACTTTTCTCAAATACTAGCTTCTCCATCAGATTGTATTTCCTGCTAAGTAATGTATTTTCAATATAAAACTCACTACTGTTTTTCATTTGTCTTGTGGTCAATAGGACAAATCCAGCCTTGAAACAAAGACCTTTTAACTGTCTGTTTCAGTTAAATCGAAGCTATGGCACACATTGATGGTAGCCAAATGCTTAAAAAAAAGAAGCATAAAGAAAGGCAGCTTGTGTTTGCCTCTATTTTGTAAAGGTTTTGGTTGTTTTTTTCTTTTGGAGGCAGGCATTCTAGCGCTTTACAAGTGAAGTTAGTATGTAATGACAGGTTTAATTACAAAATCTGGAAATGATAGAGATTAGGAAACCTAGATTATGATGTAGTCATAATGAAAAACTAAGAAAGCAATCCATTTGTCAATATCTGTGCTGAAGGAAGCTATGGAGGAGTCACGGATGGTTCATTTTACAATAGTGGGAGCTCCAAAAAAGATCAAGATTTGGGCTGCCTGGGAACAGTTGCGTTGAGAATTCTGTCTCACCTTGACAGCAGCCATCAAAATAACAGTGAAATAAGCATCGTTTTCCTGTCTAGGAAGGAGAACTGTGCATCAGGCCAAACTAGATTTGGATTTTATTCGTTGTTACTCTGCAGTTTCTTCTTCTCTCCCTCTTCTCCTTTCTTCACTGAACCTTAGGTGCACATTGGTACAGGTGTGAGTGGGAGAAGAAATCAAATTTTACCATGACTTTTATATTTTTCTTCTCTTTCTTTCCCCTTCTAAAAGCTTACAAGCTTAATGGACAAAGAGATGTTTTTGTAGGGAAACAGTAGATAAAATTATTGTAAAAAGAAAAAAGTCATGCAGCTGCCAGGGATGGTGGAAAATGATGATTAATACTTTCCCTCTTAATTAATTTTTGGTGCTGGATTAGTGAGATACTGAAAAATGTTTTAAATGCAATGGAGAACATTATTTCAACTTAAGAGTAACATTGGTAATAGGATAAAGCTAACCTGATACTAATAGGTATGCAATACGGAGAAAGCAAGGCTAAGGTGTAACATGATTGGAGAAAGGAATTGGCATCAGTAAGCAAACCAGACTTGTCAAATGGCTAATGTGGGAGGTAGAGCGCAGGTATAAAGTGATGAAAGTTGTTCCTAGTCAATAATAAAGGGATTGCTAGTTATTGCTGGCCACCAACTGAATGAGTCGGCAACACAATTATCATTGCCAAAAAATATTGTGTAAATCCAGTGAGGTGGTAGTTTATGCTTAACCGAGATGTCTGTTGGACTGATATGTTGGGGTAGGTATTTGCTTCTCCCTGCTTTTCCCTCAGTTAAAAATGCAAGCTATCTGGGAAGAATTTGCAGAATTCCATTAAAGCAAAACTGTGAGGTAAATGGAGGAAAAAGGGTGTTAGATGTCTAGTTGGATCCAGCAAAATACAGCCTTAAGAAAACAGAGAATCCTGGTTTTTCCCTTTTTATTTTCATCTCCCTTTTTCGACCTGTTGCTTTCAACAGCCTTGCTCATCAAATGCAGTAGGAACAGTCTCTTCTGTATATTTGCTGTAGTCCAATCTCCTTTAAAACAGATGTAGAAGTAATTTTATTGATCCTCTACTTCAAAATCTGCCAGTGTGCCGTGCATAGTCTAAAAATGCACTACAGAAAAAGAGAGTCTCTAATACAGTAAAATAATACAATACAATACACCATTTGTGGGTAATGTCAATCAACTTTAAAATGGTTTTCCGGCTTATTATCTGTAAAGAAGGATCAAAAGCATTGTTGGTAGCCATAATATAGACTGGTTTGGGTTGGAAGGGACCTTAAAGCTCATCCAGCTCCAACCCCCTACCACAGGCAGGGACACCTTCCACTAGAGCAGGTTGCTCCAAGCCCCATCCAACCTGGCCTTGAACATTGCCAGGGATGGGGCAGCCACAGCTTCTCTGGGCACCCTGTGCCAGCATCTTACCACCCTCACAGGGAAGAACTTCTGCCTAAGATCTCATCTCAATATCCGCTCTTCTAATTTAAAGCCATTCACCCTTGTCCCATCGCTAGTTGCTTTTATAAATCTGCTTTATTCACTGTTTAATCAGGGAGGACTTAATGGTTTTTCCTTTTCCCACTGTTGTTTTTCATAGCAAATTATCTCTCTCTGCTGCTAAATCTGTCATTTGTACGTTTTTTTACACATAGGCATTTGGAACTCTTTGTCAAGCCTAAATCTCTCCAGTTCTTTGTGTATAAAAATCCTTAACTTGTGGCTGCTCTTACCCATTCATCCAGCTAAAATTAACTTCTTGGCTCTTCTATACTTTGATTACTGCAGCATCTTTTTCTCCACCTTTGACACAGTCTCACTCAACTACATTCATAAGATGTTGGCAAAATTGCTTTGCTGATAAATTCAGTCACTTCACTGTCTCAGAAGAACATTTTGTCAAGATTTGCTGTACCTGGATGGAGTTTTTCTGATACTAATACTCCAGGGAAAGAGATGCAGGATGGGAAGGAACAATCCCAGAAGTAATGTTTCAGTCCCCTGAAATACAAATTATATTTCTCTCCCTAGGGATCATCACCCAAAGAGCAGAGGCATAAAATTGAATCATAATCACATTATCATCTTGCATATCTCTCTTCTCACACTTAAATTGTAAGTTTTGTGCCTGAGATCCATTATTTCTCTGCCCCTAGTGCAGAACTGCTGCAAGTATAGCAGAGTTGAGGCCCTTGATTGGGTTTTCTGGGCACAGTGGTGATGCAAATAATAAAACTGACTTACTAGACTTACTTGAGTAGAAAAGCTGAGAGGCTTCTCTTCACAGCAGAGTGAACCGAGCCTATTACTACCAACTTCAGTTTTGGGGGTTAGTTTCTCAGCAAGGACCTTGTGCATTTGGCTAGTGTTTCTCTCTTTAAATGAACAACCAGAGTGGAATGGAACGTCTTTTGTCTGGATTTTTAGCATAAGACTGAGAAGTCCAAGATGTTCTTTTGGGGGAGCACTTACATATCTGCTCTCAGAAGGGATGGACTGGATGAGGTAATCATCTCTTCTCCTTCAGTGCTGCTTGTTTCATTATTCAAGTTACTCCACAGATGTGAATCAAGGTAACTGCTGAAGGAAAGAAGAAAGGTGAAAGAAATCGGGCAACAACCTCTGTGGTGGTGTGTCCTGGCTGGGCGACACCTCAGCTAACCAGAGGACTTTACTTTCCCTCAGCACACCCCAACTTCTTCCAGCTACAGGAAGGTTTTACGCTTGAGCAATGTGTGCATGGAAGAGAGGTCTGTTTCTTGCTCGGAAACATTGGGAACTCCTGAAAGAGGCTGCAAAACCATGCCTAAATGAAATGTCTTGGGTTGGAAAAACCACAGTGCTCATCTTAAGAGTACACATTAGTGCTGTTTTGTGGAGACGATCAAGCACCGGCAGCACTTAAGCAGAGAGCCTGCATGGTACTGTAGAGCATAATATGTGATGAAAGGCAAACTTTAGGTCTTCCATAGCAAAGTCTTTTCTTCAAAGTTGTTAAGGCAGACTTTTAGCTATTTGAATACCCAGTTTTCTTTGTGTGTTTTACTTGTTGAAATCATAGGCTGGTTTGCGTTGAATGGACATTAAAGCTCATCCAGTTCCAACCCCCTGCCACAGGCAGGGACACCTTCCACTAGAGCAGGTTGCTGCAAGCCCCTGTGTCCAACCTGGCCTTGAACACTGCCAGGGATGGGGCAGCCACAGCTTCTCTGGGCACCCTGTGCCAGCGCCTCAGCACCCTCACAGGGAAGAACTTCTGCCTAAGAGCTCATCTCAGTCTCCCCACTGGCAGGTTAAAGCCATTCCCCCTTGGTCTGTCCCTACAGGCCCTTGTCCAAAGCCCCTGTCCAGGTTTCTTGTAGCCCCTTTAGGCACTGGAGCTGCTCTAAGGTCTTCCTGGAGCGTTCTCTTCTCCTGGCTGAAAAAGTCCAGCTCTCAGCCTGTCTCCATAGGAGAGGTGTTCCAGCCCACACATAAGCTCTCAAGCGTAATTTGCCTATATTTACCAGAAGGATTATTTAAGGAAGTACTGTGAATGCTTACTACTGCTTTTGTCCATGCAACTGCACTTTTATTTATATATCTATAGATATAATCTCAATAACCCATATATATATATAAAAAACCTGTATATGTGGGGCTTCCCCCCCTCCCCTTAACTTGCCTACTTAGGATGTACCAACTATAATTTGAACTTAACTGAAACATCAGATTAACTTGCCTTCTCTCTGCTTAGTTGTTAATACATTTTAACTGTAATAGAAAGTAAATGTGTTGACTGTAATACATGAGCTATCATTTGGTGTTGTGATCTGTATAGATGGCCTGCTGTGCTGCGTTATGTGGCATGGTGCTCTCTTGTGGTGTTTGACATTGGAGTTCTAGAATGCAGATTTCTTGGGCCAACAGCTAAGGTATTTCATCCTATCTGGACTCTGTACCTGTTCTGCCAACTCTTATTTTTCCCAGTCCTCTAAATGTATGGCAGTGCAGAGTGCAGTTAGGAAATTTTTTATATGTAAAACTTACTACTTGTTTCAGGTATTTAAAATAATGCTAAGTTGTATTGCAGTCTTTGTGGTTTTGTGAGGGTTTTCTCCTCTCCGTGTGTGGTGGGGGTTTTTTGGTGGTTTTTTGTTTTATTTGATTTTGGGGGTGGGGTATGTGCGTGTTTGGTTTTGTGTTTGTGGGGTTTTAGTGTTGTGTTGTTGCCTGTCCGTCCCCCCCCAACTTTCTGATTATTGATTCTTAAGTTAGCATTTAACTTTGTAATGATTGTAGAACTTGTTTTGCCACCTCTTAGGTTTGCCTTGTAATTATGTATTTTACTATATGTATTTCATCATTTCTCCACCCACCTCTGCTCCAGCACGTTAATCTTTCTTCTCTGCTGACTTCACAGCGGCTCTGCATATAGTAGAGCCAGACCTGTTCGTTTTGTAGTTGTCGTGTAGAAACTGGTGGTTCTTGGAGCCTGACACGCCTTCCAGGATCAGTTTTCTCATCCTCATTGACCCCACAGATGTTATGGTCTGTTTGATTATTTGAGATGTCTTGTTTTTACTTTATTGTTGGTTTTGGTTTGGATTTTGGGGGGAGGGGAGAGGATTGTGGTGCATTTTTCTCTTTTCAGTAGAGACTCCATGGGCTGTTCCTGTGTGGGCGTTTCTCCTGCAAATGTGCTTGTTTGTCACAGCGTGTCAGAAAGGAGACACACAGACTCTCTTGCTCTGTGTGAAATCTTACTAGTCTTACTGCTTTGTGGATCTCAGCAACAGGGAGAAGTTAAGAGATGGAGGACGTGGTGATTGCAGGCATAGCAGGAAAGCTGCCAGAATCTGAGAACTTGCAAGAGTTTTGGGAGAACCTGCTTAATGGAGTTGATATGGTCACGGAGGACGATCGGAGGTGGAAACCAGGTGAATGCTTATTGTGTCTTCTTTTGGAGCTCTGAGTTCTGACCATTTTAGAGGAATTATCCTATGGAAGGATTTATTGGATGCAGAACCCTCCCAGAGCTGAATTTAATTCTGATTTGTCAAGAAATTCAGGACCAGAACACTTCCATGAAGGTCTCATGCGATCCATTTTGTAATGTTACGTCCCATGCAGTAGCAGCTTATAAATTACGTAGCTTACTTCCAAAGAAAAGAACATTCTAACAGAGAAGCTAGGCAGTTTTAATCCCGTACCAGCTGTGATTGCTGTGGCAGCAAGACAGCTCTGACGTTTTTTCTGGGTTCAGAAGTAGCACAGGCACTCCAGTCCTGTCATTTGTAGTTTTTTACAATGTTCTGTTTTGTCTTTATAGTCTTTCTGAAGTGTTTGGCACATGTCTATCCAATTCAAGCTAGCAATTTGCAGAAGTAAAAGGTAGCTTTTGTTTTTCTTCTAACTGGTGACTGACTGGAACCGCTGATTTGGCTCTGTTTATGTGCTCAGTACAACTTTCCAAAGCAAAAATGCTTAAACCAGATAAATGTCTTTTGCTGCCGTATCCAGGAGAGTCTTAAAAATGACAATTGTTTTTGTTAATGGAGCATTCTCATTTTCAAATGAGATTGAGAGGTGGGTAGGTATACGTTCATGCAGCACTCTGGGTACTGCAACAGAGAAGTGAGGTTTCATGTGTAGTCAAGAATCAGCTGTGGTTATTTTGTCATTTGTCTCAGCTAGTAATTGCTTCAGTACCGATGTATTTGCTTCAAAACTCATGTATTCTGTGACTGTTGAATTTTTCTTCTCAGGAATGTATGGATTGCCCAAGAGAAATGGAAAGCTCAAGGACATAAGCAAATTTGATGCGTCCTTTTTTGGGGTTCACCCCAAACAAGCTCATACAATGGATCCTCAACTTCGCTTGCTGTTGGAAGTTTCTTACGAAGCTATTTTGGATGGAGGTAAATAGGTGAATGATTGAAGCGGGACAATTGTGCTGTATTGTCTCTCATCAGCAGGTGCAGACACGCACCTCTGTGATGGGATCTCTAACAAGAGAAAACTGTCACATTAGAGATGAGACCAAAGAACTGGTATGGGGATTAGAACAAAGCTGTTTTCTCTGGAACTCTAGCTAGGAAGTCTATGCTGACTGCCAGCAAAACTCTACCTGCATCGTATGGTACCACCAGTACGGCAGAAACACTTAAACAGTCAACAGTGCTAGAGCTTTTGTATGTTCTGGTCTACTCTAATATTCCATAATAGATCCTTTTGTTAAAGACACATTTGTAGTGCAAAAGGAAGATGACTTGGTTAGAAATGTCATCCATAGCCTAAGAGAATGGCAGATGACCTGGTGTATTCCTGTCTATTGGCCAAGTTCATGGAAAATTTGTGGGTTTTGATTCTCTTCTATAGAAGTTCTGTTGAGGAAGTGTACCTTCAGAAATAGGAGCCTCTTATCTCTGTCACTGCTAGTTTCTTGAGCTTCTGAGTTACTTGCCCACAGAGCCAAAAAGATTATTCTTCATGTTAATGAGTTTCATGTCTGAACATAAGAAGCACATGGGGAAGAAGTTGGAACCACCTCACTAATACTGACATATTAAAATTAGTACTTGCTCTTCTACTGCTGAGTCTGTCTGGAGGCTTGAATATTCTGCTTGTCTCTAGGACTCCTGAAGTACAGAGAAGAAACAGCAGAGATTGCTGCAAGTTGAGCTTGCTATGCAGTTTTTTAGAGCAGAGTTGCTTCTTGTTCTGGTTGTTGGCTTTTGAGCTTAAGAATTTTCCTTTCTGTCTTGTACTCCAGATCTGGACTTTATGTGTGGATAGATACTCATGTGCTCACATGACATTCCAAGTGCTGTAATTTTCTCCCCTTCGATCTGGTCCTTTTCCCTGTACTGGAAGTCAGCTGTTAGCTTACCTGATCAGCATTTGTGTCTCTCATAGCCTGTACACTTTTTTTATACAAGGCTCTAGCAATGCCCAGCTAAGCTGAAAAGCTGCTTCTGGTATGGCAAAAAGCCAGCACCAAAGTTCTGGTGAACTCTGCAATGAGACTTGTAAGGTCTGCAGTTGAAACAGGTAAAAGGTAACTATAGGTAAAGGAACAAAGCTGCAGGACTGTCAGAAAGGGGCATTAAGAAGTAGGTCATGAACTGGTGCCAGCATACCTGATATCTCCCCAGTTTGCCCCTCGTAAGTTTGTCTACTGTAATTTACCTTCTACTATCCCTGTAGGTATTAATCCGGCCACCCTACGTGGCACAGACACAGGTGTATGGATTGGTGCCAGTGGGTCAGAAGCTGGTGAAGCCCTTAGCCAAGATCCAGAAAAGCTTTTGGGATACAGCATGACTGGCTGCCAGCGTGCTATGTTAGCCAACAGGATTTCCTACTTTTATGACTTTTCAGGTAAGTGCCTCAAGCCTTCAATACTGGTCAGCAATTGCAATTTGAGTGTGATTGTACCACAGTTTCTGTAGAGGAGAATGGATATCATGACATAGATCCGTTTTGGGATGAGAAAGTAGCATGCAACTATTGTAAGAAGGCATATGAGAACCAGGAAAGCTATTGTAACTGTAATAAGACTCATTGTAAGGCTTTCGTAGCTCAGTTGCTGCTCATGGGTATAGCTAGCATTCGTCTGAAAGATGGTGATGTCAGGAGGCCTTCATAAAAAGGCCTAGTTTCTTTCCAGCCTTCAGACTGCTATTTTGTGTGAAGCTGTGTACAAGTCAGCTGGACCAGAGATAAACTGAGTGGAAAAGTTGACTCTTCTTGGGTAAAGTGGAAGAAGTGGGAGAGCCACCAAAATTAAGTGATTAAAGGCATAGGCATGACTTGAATCATGTGTGGCATCGAAGAGCGGAGGGATTGGAATTGCTTTGAAGAGCAGCAGAGAACAGAGATAATGGCAAGGGTGGCACCAGGAAGGGAGAGAGATTTTTCTTGGTGAGAATGGGGAAATGTATGGGACCTGCCTGTGAACCTACAATATCTCTCTATGATGGAGACAGAGATGAAAGTTTAAAAAATGCCCTTAAAGCCAAATTGTTTACAGTTTTTTTTTCCACCTTTCTCATCCCTTGTTACCTGGTAAGCAGGCAGAGGTGGTGATTCTTGTCTCCCATTTTGTCAGGATTACCTGTTGCATTCTGAAGCAACTCCTTATTTAACATTTTTTGAATGTACTTCTCTTGTGATCTCATCCTGTAGTGTTTGGAGAGCAACTCTATGAAATAGTAAAACCCAGGTTTTTTATTTTCCCTTTCTGTTCCCTAAGGACCAAGCATAGCTATTGACACGGCCTGCTCCTCTAGCCTCATCGCTCTGGAAAATGCATATAAGGCAATTCGTCATGGACAGTGCAGTGCAGCCCTAGTAGGAGGGACCAACCTTTTGCTGAAACCAAACACTTCTGTGCAGTTTATGAAACTGGGTATGCTTAGTCCTGATGGTGCCTGCAAGGCTTTTGATGCTTCAGGTAAGGCATTAGTACAAAAGGTTGTCATGTTGTATGAGAGGAACTTACTGTAGAGTCTGTGACCAGATACTCTCATAGTACAGCAAAGAGCTGGCCTTGTAGTTTTTTGTAGGTGCACTGTTCAGGACATACCCTGGACCTGATCTGGTTGTGTGTTCTTTGAAAATGGAAAACTAGCTGTGAGGAAGAAACCGTATAGCTCATTCCTAGGCATTGGGGAGAGCAAATAGCTGTCTCTTGATGGGAACTTCCTATCGTTGTTTGTGATGAACAGTGAGCCTTTCTAGGACTTTCTTAAAGACATGGATGTCATGCTTTCTAAGTGGTCTGTTGTAAGCAGTAGCTCAGGAATGAGATAACCTTATTGCATGGTGCTTTGCAACGTTTTTCAGAGCAGAGCAGAATTAGTGACTTCTTGTTCTCTGCTCTCAGGAAATGGATATTGTCGCTCTGAAGCAGTTGTTGTCGTTCTCTTGACCAAGAGATCTATGGCTAAACGGATCTATGCCACAATAGTCAATGCTGGAAGCAACACTGATGGCTTTAAGGAGCAAGGTAGGCCTTGAGCCCCTGAAAAGCGAGATACCTACACAACTGTTCAGGCTAAAGTCTTTGTCATGAAAAATGAGCTCTTGTGGGGTTTGTTGTCTTTAGATGTTGGAAGGGTTTTTGTGTTTTGTTTTGGGGGTGTGTTTTGTTATTTGGGGTTTGTTTTGGGTTTTTTTTTTGGTCATGCGAAGTTCAGGACCCTGTTTTGTAAAGAAGGTGAAGGAGACAAGTGGTAGTTTCTATGGCACAAAATAACAGGAATGTCCTGTTGCTAGTTTAGCCTTCCCCAGGACGCCTCTGCAGTAACCTCTGCACTGATAGAAGAAGTGTAGGCGGTGGTATGACTATAAGGCTCTTTCCCTACTGCTGTCCCACTTCTCCCACTCTCCGCTTATGGAGACACCAAATTTCACATGTTCTGCTTGATCTAGACATCTCGTGTTCTGTTAAGCAGTATCTTTCTACACTAGTCTTAATTCATAGGTTTAGGTCCATTTCTGGTTCCTCTGATCTTCTTCCAAAGAGCCTGAGAGCCTTACTGTGGTTGATACTAAGGGCATTGGTGTAAACCCTGAAAAGTTTCTCTTTGGGTTTTTTGGACCTGGTAGCAGTTGAAAGGGTGCTAAAATCAGAACAGGAAGCATCTGATACTAGAGGAATTGATGGCAATTTTGGTCCTAGGTGTGACATTCCCATCTGGAGAGATGCAGCAGCGGTTGGTCAGCTCTTTGTACAGAGAATGTGGTATCAAACTTGAAGAAGTGGAGTACGTTGAAGCTCATGGGACAGGCACCAAGGTCAGCACGGCCCCTTTGGGTTTGGGGTGCTTTCTTCTCCCTTGTTTTCTTCCCTTGCATCACTTGCCACACTTTTCCATCAAATTATTACTTGTTTTTCCAAAATGCCCAATATGTCTCCCTTCTAGCAGTTACGAGAATATGTATTGCCTCACCACTTCTGGATCTTAATCTTCCAGATTTCTCTTTTGTGGTGCGTGTTGGAAGTGCTAGCTAATAGTTGTCCTCATTCTCTTCCTACTAGGTTGGAGATCCACAGGAAGTAAATGGCATTGTAAGTATCTTCCATCAATGTGAGAGAGTGCCACTGTTGATTGGATCAACCAAGTCAAACATGGGTCATCCAGAGCCTGTCTCTGGGCTTGCTGCATTAGCCAAGGTAATGGGAGGCTTGAGAAGAAAAATTGGGGGAGGGAGGGAACACAACAGTAAGAGGGGGTTTTAATGTTTGTTTGTTTTAAGGAAAATTTGCACTGATCCAGGGTAGGATGTTCAGTGGTAATGAGAGTAACTCAGGTGATCTCCTTAATGATCTGCTTGCTTCACCTGCGAATACTTTCAAAAGCTTAGGTGGCTGTTCTGCAAGCTTGACACGAATGTGTGGCTCTCTGCTGTGCATGTGCCCCCTTCCCCACTTCAGTTCCCTGTTCCTACTGAATTCTACAGGAGCATAACTATACTCAGAATAAAGGCTTTGGGGTCACTTTATTGATTATCCTTATACTGGACCTTCCAACAGAACTCTACTGTAAGTTGTTTGGGTTTGAGGGGTGTACAAGTAGAGGGATTTAGATATTTGGAGTAGTTGGCAATGACTGAAGATGACAGGCAGTCTGGACTCTGAGTGCCAAAAGAGTAGCTGATCCTTCTGGCTGTTTGTCAGGCATGTATCATCTCTTCTCTCTTACATTGGAAAGAAGTCAGGTGAGTTCTTTGGGATGTGGCTACCAGCCTACTAACTACCGCTGTAGGCAGACAATAACCTATTTACTGTGGCTGTTAAACTGCTTAGCAGAGAGCTAGCTAATGTTCACACTTGGTCCTAAGCCTATTACCAACAGCCTTAGAACCACACAAATTGAAGTCACGTACACGCTCATTGCTAGAATTTTAGTCTCTTTAAAGTGGTTACTGTGATGTGAATACATAAAACTTGCAATAGCCTCCTAAGCAAATCATGGAGACAGCAGTGTCTGTGTCTTTGTAGAGGAAAGTTTACTTTAACACCTCTCATCTCTCAGACTGACAACCTTCTTCATAGTAGAAATAACTGAGTCGTGAAATAAACCTCTCCATCCATACTGTTTCGCATGTCATAAACTGTTTAGTGCAGTTCTGCTGTGATCTGTCAGGACAGGATCATAACTCTGAGGTACTGTTTCCCCATCTTACGGGGATGTGTTTCTTAGGGGATGCAGAACTGCAAAGAAAAGGCCCACAATTTCTTTTTGAAAACTTCTCTGACCCCATATTTCCTTGCTCTTTTTCATCAGTTTTCTCACTTAACTTTGTATCAGAACTTACGGCTACAGGTGAGAGCCCATGTGGCACCCATCATGCCTGCTATAATATCTTTTAGCTGTGCTTTTATGAAGTTACGTTAGGTCTTGTTACAAGGTCTGGGATCTTGAAAGCACCTGAAGCTTTGGAGGGATTTTGAAAACTCTGTCTCTCTCCTTGATTATTTGAAAGTTGGACAACACTTCCTATTTTAAAGTTGGAAAGTTAATCAGAATGGCAGATCAGGCATCCTTGGGACCAAGCAAGAAACTATGCCAAGCCTACTGTCTCTTAGCCAGTAACCATCTCTCAAAGTCTGCAGTTTCTGTAAATGTGTTCTTTTGCAATTCCATAAAACGCTGTTATATGTGAGAGGTCAGTTAGGAAAATGGATCTTTAAAGTATCTGATTGCAGACTTGAAGAGAATCCATTAATTATGTGGATAAGTAGGAAAGAAACTAGAGTTTGCCAAGGCCACTTTACTTAAAATTCTGGTAAAGGAGGGAAAACTCACCTGCACCTTTGAACTACTCAACCTGTTTAATTACTTGCTGTACAGTAAAGACAAAGCCTCTTGGTGGCTCTGGTCTATGCTCCCTGTACTGTACTCTCAAATTTGTATAGAAACCATGGCAGACTTAAAAGTACAAATATGTATGCTGTGTAAAGCAACAGCAAGTTCATAGTGCATAGTACTGTAGATGTGGGGACTGTGTGTGTTAATACAGACTGCAACTTTAAGTTTACTGACTGGAGTTGAAGTCATGCATTTATTATGCTGGTTGTTCTCCCAGGTAGGTTGCCATGTCTGATAGTAAACTTGGAAGAACAGTTCCCAAACCGGTGTCTGTTTCTCTGACCATTTTGGGCTGATGAAGCAGCTGCCAAACATGCAGAGCTCTGAATGTTTGCTACTGACCTTACAGAGAGTGATTTGCTGGACTTGTGCCACAGATGAGTATGGGCTTGGTGTCATGGGCTGTCTGTAGAGATGCTGCTGAGGGAAGGGAACTCTTGCTTTTTTCAGCACAGCTATTCTAACTCTCATCCTGTTAGAACTTTGGCTCTGCCAGTTCTGATCAGCCTGCTGTACCTGCTTTTTTGAACCAAGAAGACAAAAATGGGTGCAAAGCAGCAAATAATCTTCCTTTACCAGTGCTTTAGTTTGGCTCTTGCAGCAAAGGCAGATATGGAAGCATTTGCTGTGATAAGAGTATGTGTGGCAGGCTATGACTGGGGAGAGATGAAGCAGAGTGTGATGAGGGGACAGGATGGATCTGAAAGAGGAGAAAGATGATATGATAGTTTTAGTAGCCAGGCTGCTTTTCTAGCAAGACTGCATGACTTTCCAGTTAGAAACAGTCTGGAAGCTAAACTTGAAGCTACCACCCTCACCTTCACTGCTGACTTCCTGCATGGACTTAAAATTTGCTTGGGTGTAGTAGGTACTACCGTAGTAACATCAATGATGCTGTTCTCTGAAGCGTCCCTTTATCCGAACACAGAGAGCTGCTTTAGTGCATGCTACATGGTCATTTGTACTAAGCCAGTAACAACAAAAGAATGTTTGTTATAAGAAAGTATGGAGCACAGAACACTGTTTTTTCTTGCAGGTCATTCTTTCTCTGGAACATGGGCTGTGGGCTCCAAATCTTCATTTCAATACCCCAAACCCAGATATTCCTGCCTTACAAGATGGCACTTTGGAGGTTGTTTGTAAACCAACGCCAGTGAAAGGTGGCCTTGTCGGTATCAACTCTTTTGGCTTTGGAGGTGCTAATGCTCATGTCATTCTGAGGCCAAATGAGAACAAACGCCAGCCTCTAGAGACTTGCAGCACGCCAAGACTGGTTCAAATTTGTGGCAGAACCCAGGAAGCTGTGGAAACATTAATTCAGGAAAGCAGGAAACATGGAGGATGCAGCCCATTTTTAAGCCTGCTCACTGATATCTCTGCAGTTCCTGTATCCTCCATGCCCTACAGGGGCTACACGTTAGTTGGCACTGAGAGTGACATAAAAGAGGTTCAGCAAGTTCAGGCATCGGGTAGACCGCTCTGGTACATCTGCTCAGGTAGGTGTCCTCACTGCTGTGCTGCATCCCTCTCTAGATCTAGGGCCTGAGCAATTTGATTCTGTGCTCTAATGTTGTTTTCACGACTCTAGCATGAGGAAGTATCTTGCAGCCCTGCACTATGTCTAGGAAACTCATATTTCCTGTATTTTATCTAATCCTTCCAACTTTGCTATCTTCTGATGGTAGCAAAGCCCAGGAAAATAAAAAGCAGTGCCTAATTTAGAGGATGTACAATGTTTTGCTCTTAGAATTCTTTCGCTGCCAAAGCAAGTGTGTGATGTCTACTCCTTTTATGGAGCGTTACTACAGCTCACTTTCTCCTTGCCTATCCTGCAGGCATGGGATCTCAGTGGAAAGGTATGGGCTTGAGCCTTATGAAGTTGGACTTGTTTCGCGAGTCTATATTGCGCTCAGATGAGGCTTTGAAGAACACAGGTCTAAAGGTCTCAGACCTGCTTCTGCAAGCAGATGAAAACACTTTTGATGAGACCGTCTATGCATTTGTTGGACTTGCTGCTATTCAGGTAAGACTCAAATGACTGGTGAAGGGGCTTGTGGTCTCAAGCCACATAAGCATGCTCTGGTAGTGTGTCTGTTTGGCCAGTAACACCTTATAGTAGTTAATGGAAGCTTGTTTTGTGCAATCAGTAAATGGCAGCTGTTTGAAATCCCTCTCTGATAGGAGGGAGTGTCTTGCACCCTTGACAGTTTTGGGCTCTGTCACTTGCAAGATGCTTGGACTAGTACTGATCTGAACTGATTTGCGTGTGTATCTGTGTGTGTAATGTGGGGCAGTTTCTCCTTGTAAAAGACTATGGAATGTCTGAGCTTTATGTAAACATTTGTGCTGAGGAACAGGCTTCCATTGAATGCCTTCTGAAATTTGTTCTGCTAATGAACTAAATGATACTACATGAAGTCTGTTTTAATTCTGAATGTCAGTGTGGGATTAATTCTTTTTTCAAAAACTAGAGGCAGAGCTTCTGAACTGATCTGGAAAGCTCGTCTTGCTTTTTTGTACAGATACGCTTTTGGCAACCTCCCATTGTTGGAAATAGCTTCTTAGTGGAAAGCTACATAGTGGAGACACCCAGACAGTACTGGAGTCACACAGTGATTCTTGGGATTCATTTGAAATGAGGCTGGAGCTGCAGTTATGGAAAATAAATAAATAAATAATAATAAAAAGAATGCAGCAAGACCAAGAAGAGTATCTGTACCAGAAAGCCATTTTGTAATGCACTCACTACCTCTGTGTGCCTTTGAGCCCTGACACCAGTTTACTCTGCCATGGAATCACTAATCCTACTGTTCTCTGCAGATTGCCCAGATTGATTTGCTGAAGGCTGCAGGTCTGCAACCTGATGGGATTTTGGGCCACTCAGTGGGAGAACTAGCTTGTGGCTATGCAGATAACTGCTTAAGTCAGGAAGAAGCCATTCTTGGCGCTTATTGGCGGGGACGATGTGTTAAAGAGGCCAAATTGCCCCCAGGAGCAATGGCTGCTGTTGGTAGGTATACCCTTACCAAAAGAGTGATACAGAAAAGTACATCTGGTCTCTGTTGTGTGACATTGGGATAAAATAGGGCTTTGAAATGTGTTGGTGGAGACAGTCATGTCTGTAAAAGTTTGGCTGCTGTTGCCTCCTCTTTTTCTTCTGATGTAGAACAGGTTATTAAATATTTAAGTTGATATAATGGTAGTAATGTCTGACCCGGAATACAGCAGAATTTTGGTATTTCATCAAAACTTAAGTGGAAATTGAGAGATTTATTGATAGGTGACCAGTGACAGAAGCCTGATAAATAATCTTGTAAAGAGAGGTGAAAATCTGAGGCACTGGGGGTTTTAGCTTTTATATACGTGTGTGTCTGTATATACACATATATTTAAATTTTTTAAAAAAAAGGAGAGATACTGTCTGCAAGAGTAATGAGACATGGAACCAGTAAGCCACTATTATGTCATGGGCAACTGGCTAGTGGAACTTAGTGCTGTTAGAATTTACTTGGGCCTGCTAGCACCTGGGAAGAAGCTTTCTCCTAAGAAAGCTTTGCTCAGTGTTTCTGTAAGTCGTGTAGTTTTGCCCCACTATTGGGTGAAATTTTGAGCTTTGGACCCAGCATTTTTTTTTTTGTGGCATGGCTTCATGGTCACTTACATGTTCAAAACCCATATTTTCATTGGTAGCATGTTGTTCTGTTTCTTATTATTGGACACAGTGTTAAATAAAAAACTGAAACACTTAAGAGAAAAGCTGTTGCAGGTCTAATGCAGTATGTTTGACTAGGTCACTTGTTATAATCCTAGGCTTCTTACGTTAATTAATGTTACAAAGGACTACCTACCTAATTTAGCTTTTCTTCCCTTGGTATCAAATACATGACACTCTTATCACAGAACTTATCTCAGAGTGCTGCATCTAATGTATTTTTAATAATATGATGTTGAGTTCAAGTTGTTTTTCCTGTGACTTGCATCAGTGTACTATAGGACCAGATGCTGCAGATGTTATGCTAGTTTAAGCCGCTAGAGTTATCAATTTCTATGGATATGTTGTGTCTCTCTAGCTCTCATTGCTAAGGGCAAGATAAAACAACTAATTCTGTAGCTTCTTCAAAAGTGTGTGGGTTCCCACCCCATCCCTTAATGGGATGGTACAAAGATACAGTCCTCTGTTCTTGTGCTCAATATCACAGTGATAAATGTCATATTAAAGCAATGTCCATCTGAAGAATCCTTCCCAGTTTTGCAAAATGCTGAGTTAAGTGCAGTGATTGTGTAGTTAAGATTGCCTCGCCTTACGAGGCTCACTGCTAGATGCACTTGTGTTGTCCTGAGGTCTTCCTTCTGCAGGTCTGACATGGGAGGAATGTAAGCAATGCTGTCCTCCAAATGTGGTACCAGCCTGTCACAACTCAGAAGATACTGTTACTGTTTCGGGGCCTCTGGTGAGCAAGGAACTGTTAAGATGCATAGTGAAGTTGTGGTTGGGACTCGTGAAGTTCTGGTTTGAAGAAAGATTGAAGCTGAGTTAAAGCTCAGCTGCTTGCAAAGGGGAGCTAGATTAACGTGATGGGAGGGGACATGGTGCTTCATATAAACTTAAACATGCAAATGTTCTGTGAGAGGAAGTAATGATAGTACCTCAGTAAGCTAGTCATAGAAGATCTCTTTACACTGAATAGTCTTATAGCCGTGGGCATGGTGACATTATTGTAAGACTGAGAAGGGCAATAATCTCATCCCAGATACGGCTCCCCTTAAGTGGCAAGTGATGAAGGCCATGAAGGGAGTACCATGACTCATACAGATCCCAAATACACTGTGAGCTTTTATTTTACTTCACTTATATTCTTCTTCTTAGGAGTCTGTGAATGAGTTTGTAGCTAAACTGAAACAGGAGGGTGTGTTTGCAAAGGAGGTGCGCAGTGCTGGAGTCGCATATCATTCCTATTACATGGCATCTATTGCACCAGTGCTGCTCAATGCCCTGAAAAAGGTAATATTGCCAAACTATGGCTCACATGGCTTGCACTCGCGCGTTTGGATTTGGGTGTATGTGATGCTGAGCTTAAGGGGCTCCTTTCTTTAGGAGGAGAACAAAATCTCTTGAAAAGCTTGCAGGCCTCGGTGAGACCTGAGGTTTGAAGTCCTGTGGTCTCAAGCAGAAGGATATCCTGAGCAATCAAGCTGAGAAAAATGGCCTGCAAAAAGAAGGGGCTGCTTGATTTTTGCCTTATTGTTATCTATGACATGTAAGTGTTCCTCCTGTCCCCCTTCCTCGTCTGTCTGTAGGTCATTCCACACCCTAAACCTCGTTCAGCACGGTGGATCAGTACCTCTATCCCTGAATGTCAGTGGCAGAGTGATCTGGCTAGGAGTTGCTCTGCAGAGTATCATGTGAACAACCTAGTGAATCCAGTGCTGTTCCACGATGGTCTGAAACATGTTCCAGAGAATGCTGTTGTAGTAGAGATTGCTCCACATGCTCTTTTACAGGTATTGGTTTTGATTGTGTTGGTATGATGTTATATTGATATGCTGCTGCATGAAGGAGATTGAGGGTCTGAGGACTAGGGAATACAGCTGCTTCTCCTCTTCCCTTTGCCCTCCCCAGTTCTGGGAACACTTTTTCCGTCTAGTACTTTTGAGTGTCTCCCAGTTCTAACATTTTCTTGATGGGGGTGCGAGGGTGGTTTATGTTACTATTAACAAAAAAAAAATAGTCCCAACACACTGTCACTTCCCCATCCAGTCATTCATATTGTTGCTTTATTCATTGCCATGCATTTCAGATAGTTGATAGTTCTCTGAAATGTACAGTGAGTAAGAAAAGCACTTCCTTGTTTAGATCTAATGGAGAATGTGTGCAAAAATTGGGGTGGGGGAGAGATTAAAGACTAACAGGCCACCTCTATGCAAAATCTGTAATCACCATCTATACACTGAATTGGTTTGAGGTTCTTGTCTTAGAAGTTGGTGGCTTGCAGTGGTGTTTTCTCCTCCAGACCAAGTAGCCTGAGATTACGGGAGCTTGCTTGCTTCATAAACTCCTTTCCCTAATGATTAGATCATTATTCCTTTCTCCTCACCCTGTAAAAATTGATCTTTTTGGAATTAGCTTCATAGTAAAGGATGCAGAACACAAGGTGCATTAGGATGCACTTGCTCTACAAGATCAGTGTTGTGGTCTTGTGCCTATCACTTAAGACTTCGGTCTTTTTTTATTTGGTGTGTGGCACGCAAGAGGACAGAAGTCTTAAGAAGAATCATAGTTAATTGTGAATCAAGTTTAATAGTTATACAGTGCTGCTGAGTTCCAGTCAGGGTATATTTATTATGTCATGTTAGTCTTATTTATGCTTTGAAAGTGACTTGGAGGGAGAATCAGAGCAGAGCTTTTAAATTGGGCAGATCTTTTTCTCAATAAAAAGATTATACACTTCATGTTAAAATCATTATACAATTCTGGACTCTAATGGAAGTGACTAAAGACTACATCAGCTGGGTTTGAGAGTGTTCTGGTTTTCTCTTCCCTCCCTTCCTTCTCTCATTTAAAGACCATGGTATCAAATTGAAGAGAAGTTACAAGTTGAGTGAGATGTTCAAACTAGAATGCTGCAGACTGCAAGTGGCTCCTGAGAGTAAGGGCTTAAGTTGGGGAGGGTGTGAGGGGTGTGAGTGGGAGGCTTAAGAGAGTGATCTTGCAGTTCTCGAAGTGCAGCTTTTGATTCTACTTGACAATCTGCTTGGGAAAGGGAGATTTGTGTTTTGGCAGAATTTCACTAATATTACATAGGTTCTGCTTTACCAGATGCTCTACTTCTTGGGGTGCTGGAAGGGTGCTGTGCTGCCTTCCTCTTCCCTATTAAAATGGTGCACATTCCAGCACCTAGCACACAACTCTTGGCACAGAAACAGAAGTGGTTTGAGATTTATAGAGAAAAATTCAGAGACAAAATAGTAGTGATGCCTTCCACCAGTGATTATGGACTCTACTTGACCAGGCTATCTTGAGGAGAACTTTGAAACCAACTTGCACCATTCTGCCTTTGATGAAGAAAGAACACAAAAATAATTTGGAGTTCTTCCTAACACAGACTGGAAAGATTCATTTAACTGGGTAAGGAGACTAAGCGAGGAGGGTGAGAGGGGTATCGGTTAGAGAAGAAACTTAAATTCTTTCCTAGCATGCATGTTTTCACAAGGATTGAAATACTCCTTCCACAAACCTGGAAAAACGGAGTTTACATCTGTGCTTTACATATTTAACATTCTCATTTATGAAGTATTGCCTTGGGTTAGAGACTGCTCGGGATGGGAAGATGCCTTTTAAAGAGGAATCCCATCTTAGGGGCCTAGAAACTTGAAACTAGCTCTTGGAAATAAGCTTGGCTTCTTGTAGACTGTTAAAATTACAAATTTCTCTGCAGTAAGTGGTCATGGTGCTCCTGGCAAAATCTCAGATGTGGAGCCCAAGACCAATTACTCTCTGACCTCTAAAGTATTATGATCAGTTTCCACACACCCCCATTCCCCCAGACACATTGTCTTGATCCGTTTTGTCTTCCTAGGATAAATGTTCTTGGAAATAACTTGTTCCCACTTGTGGAATACCCTGTCCCAGTGGGGACACCCCTTATTTCTCCATACATCAAATGGGACCACAGCCAGGACTGGGATGTTCCAAAAGCTGAAGACTTTCCAGCAGGTTCCAAAGGCTCTGCATCTGCTTCAATCTACAGTATTGGTGTGTTTGCCTGTCTGTTCTGTTGGTTTGTTTTTCTTTCTCGCTTTCCATCTGCATTTCTCCTATAAAACTAGGAAAAAGGATACTCAAAGCAGCATTTTTGAAGCCATCTTCATAATATTTGATTTGGATTGAAAAAGACTGGATCTGCTTCTGAAGTGGGATGAAAGAATATGAATAGAGCAGGAAACATTCGTGATTCAGACTCTCAGTAGTTTTAATAGCTGCATGTCGCCAGGCAGGATAGTTGGGGGAACAATTAGAACCTCTTACAGACATTGAGGGGAAAATATCTCTTTATTAGGGTGTCTTTATTATTTTCATTCTGCTCTTTATTCTTTGACAGATGTGAGTCCTGACTCTCCTGACCACTACCTGGTCGATCACTGCATTGATGGCAGAGTCCTGTACCCAGCAACCGGATACCTGGTACTGGCTTGGCAAACTCTGGCACGGTCTGTTGGCATGGCTATGGAGCAAATGGCTGTTACGTTTGAAGAAGTCACAATTCACCAGGCAACTGTCCTTCCCAAAAAGGGTGAGTGAGGAGTGCTGGTACAACTGCCAAACTGTGTAATGAAGGTGAAGGCAGGGGGAGGAAAGAAATGCAAGGGGAAAGTGAAGAGGAACACAGGAAGAAGACTACAGAGAATGAGACATAACTGACAATGAATTCACTTCTTTATTCAAGTAGTACATGTTAGGGTCATCTTTATTACATGTTGTGTGTGTTGAGTCTGGAAATGGTGAAGGAGAAGGCTCTGCTTGAGGATGGTAGCAATGAATGATCTTATAATCTTGTCTTTTCTTCCATGTTTCTTACAGGATCAGTACAGCTGGAAGTAAGACTCATGCCTGCTTCCCACTATTTTGAGGTGTCAGGGAATGGGAATTTGACTGTGAGTGGTAAGTCAAAGAAGTGTAAGTGTATGCCCTATCCTACTAAAATCCATTATGTATGAACATTTGGTGATTCTTACTCTTGCCATTGTACCCATCAGGGAAGATTTTCCTCCTAGAAAACACTGCTCTGAAGAACTTCCATAACCAGCTAGTTGACTTTCAGACTCAAGCAGACATGAGCTCAAAGTCTGGCCTCTTGAAAGAAGACATTTACCAAGAGCTGCATCTGCGTGGATATAATTATGGACCAACTTTCCAGGGTGTTCTAGAATGCAATAGTGAAGGTGAATTTACTTTCTGTAGAAGAATGATGAGCATGGTTATAGTAATGATGAATATTTGATCTTTTAATTCTATCAACAGTCCACCTGACTGTGCTTTCTGTGGTAATTACACTTTGTGCAATAATGGAGAACAACCAAGAGTTCTGGCAGAGCACTGGGAAAGCTGTTATCTCCAATGTGCAACTGACTATCAGAGGTTACAGGGGAAGCTGGGTACATACTGCAGAGTTTGTGTTTGATAAGCAGTGACTTCTGGCATCTGCTGAATGGTAAAATCACAGTGAGGTTTCCCTTTACTCTTCTTCTGCAGCAAGCACAGGGAAAGTTCTTTGGAATGGGAACTGGGTGACCTTCCTTGACACCCTGCTACACATGATGGTCTTAGCTAAGAGTGGGCGCAGTCTGCGCTTACCCACCAGGATTCGCTCAGTGTGTATTGATGCAGTGCTGCATCAAGAGAAGGTGTGCCAATACCAGGACAATGTAGAAGGTAATGTCTCTCAAGCTTGGGCTTTTATTAGTTGTTTTGACTGCTGTGTGGATCAGTGTATGACTTCTTAAGAAGCAGGATGTACTTTGGGGGGCGCCTCTTGGTTTCCAAGCTATTCTGCAGCTTCTGTAAAGTCTGACATAGCACTTTTGAATAAAATGCTTGTAGTATTTGATGAAAACTTACATTTCTTTCCTGTCTTTCAGCTCTTGATGTTGTTGTGGACCCCTGTCTTGGTAGCCTTAAAGCAGGAGGTGTTCAGATCAATGGTCTTCATGCTTCTGTTGCACCACGGCGACAGCAGGAACGGATCCCTCCCACCCTGGAAAAATTCTGCTTTGTGCCCTATACCGAGAGTAACTGTTTGTCTTCCAGTGTCCATCTTTGTGCCTACCTGGACCGCTGCAAAGGTAGAGTGGGATTGTTTTCTTGTCACACTAGGGGAGACATCCAGCTTGACAGAAATACATGAGCAGCTTCTCTCAGACTAATTCACAATATCCAAGAAATAAAGTATTGCTCTCTGTATAAGACTTCAACAGGGATCCTATGTCTGTACACTTGCTAGAAGCTAAAAGCTACTTCTAGCTGAAGTAGAAGGACAGGGCTTTGAGCAACCTGCTCTAGTGGAAGGTGTCCGTGCCTGTGGCAGGGGGGGTTAGAGCTAGATGATCTTTAAGGTCCCTTCCAACCCCCAAACCAAACCATTCTACGATCTAATATGTGTTAGGAGTAAAGCCGTGGGGAGGGGCATCTACCCTTCTATAACAACAGTCAATGTGGTGTCAAACGGCACAACCCCCTCAGCAAGCAGAGGCACACAAAACATCTTTCAGGAGAAACCCAGCCTAGTTGCTTCAAACACTGACAGGAGAGCCTACTTACTCAGCTTTAGCTTGCTTGTTTTGTTTTTCCCTGCAACCTGCTGAGATGTGTAAGCTTACATGTCTGTTCCCATTTGGCTGTGGGCACAAGAGCATATCCAAGGAAGGATAAAGTGGTTTAGTGAGGCATGGCAAAAAAAAGGTTGTGTTTGCTGCAAGAATAGGATGAACTTAGTCTATTGTGAAACTGGTAGCCTAGTACAGTGTTCTTTGTATGGGGAGGCATCCACTCAGCTCATCACTTTAAGTGGCTTTTCATCAAAGGAGGGGAGGGAAATTACTAATATTTTGACAGTTTTACTCTAATGATGAATTTTGTTATATCTTGAGACGGCAATGTTGTCATTCTGTATTGGTAAAGTGTCTTCGCGCTCATCCTTTGATTTGGCAATAAATTTTAAAGATTTCTCTTTTTCTTCAGTGTCCAAATACTGCTCCCAAAGTTCTTTATGTATGCTGTAGTGGAATTTTTATTTTTCATATTGCTGTTTCTGGTCTCAGTCAGGATAAGTTCTTTTCCATCTAGTTACAAGGCAAAAAAGCATTTTAGTATTTTTGCTTCTGTGGAAACATAACAATTTCTTTCTATGACTCCCTAAATCAGAAGTTTTCTGTTAGTTGCCTTCTTTGAGTCAGTCTCACTACAGGTAATTCTGGTGGTTTATCCTGTCTTGCCACAAAGCCTCCTGTTTGGGGCTGCAACTACTGGACGATACATAATAATATGAATGTACTGGATCATGCACCATGTCTTTGTGGTTGGGCTAACGATAGAAGATGCTGTGATTTGTGGTGCTGATTAGCTAGTGTAGCAAATGGAGGCAAAGAGGAAAAGAAAAATCTTCAGAAAATTTGACTCTTGTTTTATTTCCCCTTCTATTCCGTAGATCTGATCCAGAACGTACAGGCTAAGGTGGCAGTGCATGGGGTCAAATTAGTCATCCCTGGACTAAAAACTGCAGTGGCTGCTGCAGAGTCCTCACCCATACAGAAGGGCCTTCAGCATATCCTTGCCGAAATATGCCGTCTGGAACTGAACGGAAACCTCTCTTCTGAGCTGGAACAGATTGTGACTCAGGAGAAAATGCACTTCCAGGATGACCCTCTTCTCAATGGGTTGCTAGATTCTTCAGAGTTGAAGACTTGCCTTGGTGTGGCATTGGAGAACATGACCAGTCACAGAATGAAGATAGTAGAGGTTAGCTGGAAGCCTGGAATGGAATCATAGCTAGTGTTTCCAGGCCTTCCTCTATCATGATGTGTACTTCTATTGTTCCAGTTGTAATTCTGGATATCATTCATGTTTCAACTTGGTTTCCTCTTTTTCTTTTCTCACAGGCTCTTGCAGGAAGCGGCCGCCTCTTCTCTCGCATCAAAAGTATTCTGAATACTCAGCCCCTGTTGCAGGTGGACTATATTGCCACTGACCGCATGCTGAAAACTCTTTCAGATAGTGAAACAGAGCTACAAGATGCTGGAGTTTCCGTTAGCCAGTGGGATCCATCTTGCCTTCCCTCTGGAGATCTTGCCAATGCTGACCTGGTGGTATACAACTGTTTATCAACTGTCTTAGGGAACACCACTGAAATTCTCTCTAACTTGGCAGCTGCAGTGAAAGAAGGAGGGTTTGTTTTGCTACACACTCTTCTTAAAGGAGAAACTTTTGGAGAAATTGTCAGTTTCCTTACAAGTCCAGATCTACAGCAGAAACACAGCTTCCTGAGTGAGGTAAGCCTTGTGGAAGGACAGATAATTTCTGTGGATAGTCTGGAGTCTGCTGCTTGAACATGCTCTTGTAGTGAATGTTGAGTAGGTGTCACCTACATGACTTTCCACTGAGGCCCTCTGCAGGAAAATGTAATAAACCCTTCTTCAAAACAGAGTTGTGAATTTCCACATATTAGGTTGGCAGAGTAAACTCTGAGTTCAGTCAGGAAAGCCTTTCTTAATGCATTGGAAATAATTCCTTGTCATTTGTGTATCTGTATAATCTGTATGAAAACACTGGCCAGAACAACTCCTTTATAGCTAAAATAATGTGCTGCATTGTTGGGTGGGGTACAGCTTTATCACTGTAGCATCCTAAAATCTTCAGTGTCAGACTATCTCTCTTCCTTTTGGTATCACTGCTGGGAGTGAGATATTACAAACTGGTGAAGTTCTAACACTGAAGTGCTCCCACAAAGAAAAGTTTTTTGGGGAGGGGAGTGGGGTTGTGTTTTGGTTTTGTTTTGGTTTTTTTTTCCCCTTCCTTCCTTGCCTTCATCCCCACTTTATCTGGTCCCATAATGAGATACAGCAAAATAAGCCCTTGAGGTGGGGGGGCAACAGCACGTCCGCTCTATATCTGCAAACCAGTGTATCGTGCAGATGAACTAATGCCAATGCTGGCACAAGAGGGGGAGATTGAATGGCTAGGGTAGGGGTAGGAACTGGGACATCACCTTCACTCGGCAGCTGTTAGACTTAAGCAGTAATGGGAAGTGGCCCCTCTATGGGACGCATGCATTCTTCCCAGTTTGAGGGGCTATAGCCTCTCATCTCTTCTTTTGGAGTAAGAAGAGAGTAGCACTTCTAATAGTTTAACTTTTTTATCTATAATTCCAGAGTGTAGTAGTTGGGTTTTGAGTTTTGCAATGACCTGGATTTCAGCTGTTCACTTTTTGCAAAGGTTTTCAAGGAGATTTGAAAAGAAAGGGTAAGTTTCTCAGCTTTGCATCTTACCCAGTGAAGGTAAAAGGATAAAAAGAAGATGCTGAGGTGCTACTGAACCTGATAACTTAAAACCTATATCTGTCATAAGTGTCACTAGCCTGATACTAGCAAATGCCTTGGATAAGAAACATGCAAGTTGAATGCACCTTCTCTAAGGAAAATGATATGACACAGGCAAGAGTGAGCAGGACTTAATATAATTCTTGAAGTTTTCTAGATAGTGACGCTGTCCCTAGCCCTTGATAGAAGGGATTATGCTGTAAAAATCTGCTGTTTTGTGCCTGGCATATGAAAATGAATGCTTTTCTAAGAGCCTGCAGTCATCTGTATTTCATTCAGACAGTGGAGCTTCAGTGTTTCTGGATATGCCGTATATGTGCATTATAATTGTTTTTCTGAAATGCCATTTCATTTAACTTAAGTAAGTGTGTAAATGCTTCATGTTTCCTCTGTCACTCTTTAGTTTTTCTGTTGCAGACAGGGCTTATGTGACGTAGGCTGGTAACTTCTAAGCTCAGTGTTTCCACTTCTATTATTTTCTGTGTTGGAATCTGTATATTGTGGTTTACTGTGGAAGTGTGCCTTACTGCTGGAATTAAATTCTAGACACGTTCAATATCCTATGGGATTTGACAGCATGGTCACCGCTCTGCTTTTTGCACACCTGGTAGTGTGGTAAGACTAGTTCCCTAACCAGGGCTTCCAGATACTTGTACTACTGCTTTCCGAGGATCTTTTAGGGAAGGAGTAGTCTAGATATGGATGAAATGCTATTATGTTAATCAAATATGTATTTATACTGAGACCATACAGATTTCATGCAAAAGCAAGAAAGAGATGGACGGTGCCTTTTGTTCATCAAAAAGCCGTCTTTGAGGAGACTCAACATGAAGTATAGATGTGACTTGTATTTTTAGTTGACTTTGCTGTTAATGGTTGGTTTTACCTGATTTGACAGGCACAGTGGGAGGGCTTATTCAGCAAAGCCTCACTGAATCTGGTTGCTATGAAGAAATCGTTCTTTGGCTCAGTTATTTTCCTGTGTCGCCGGCAAGCCCCTGCCAAAACACCCATTTTTCTGCCAGTAGATGAGACCCATTTTATGTGGGTTGAATCCTTAAAGGTGAGAGTTTGTGTCTTGAGTATCTGAATTTCTAAATCATTACATTTTTTAAATGAGATATTTAGCCATGTTAGAAGTGTATGTTCAGTTATTTTTCTTAAAATAGAAGTGACTCATCTCTGCCTTAAGGTGTGAGGGCTATTTCCTTTCTGTGGTTCCTAGTAAAACAGTTTGGGGCTTGTCCTGTAGGAGATCTTGGCTGACCCATCAGAGCAGCCTGTGTGGTTGACTGCCACCACTTGTGGGAACTCTGGAATCTTGGGAATGGTGAACTGTCTCCGCCTTGAAGCAGAAGGCCACAGAATCAGGTTTGTAAGCATGCCTTTGAGTCTCAGTTGGAGGTGAGATACTTTGTGTTAGCTTCTTTTTAGGCTATAGCAAAACAAATAAAATGACAACTCTTGGCTTCTAGATGTGTGTTTGTTTCCAACTTGAACCCTTCATCAGCTGTCCCACCCACAAGTCTCTCTTCCCTGGAGATGCAGAAGATTGTTCAGAGGGACCTTGTGATGAATGTGTATCGTGATGGAAAGTGGGGCTCCTTCCGGCATCTCCCATTGGAGCAAGGTAATGCCTTTTAGGTCTGAGGGTCATTTTCAGGGTCTTGAGTCTGAATGAACTTAAAATTGAAAATTAGTAGCTACTGTTGCTACAACTATTTTTATTATTAATTTTTAAATGGATAATTTGGAATTCTTCTGCTCCAGCTCAGAGTGAACAGTAGTATACTCTGGTGCCAGCAAGAGGGACAGGGCCTTTAGAGTATGTGTAGTATTGCAGGGTAAGAAAGGGCATTCTGGAGAGCAAATGGAAGAGGAGGTAGCAATTACACAAGGCGTTTACTCATTCTGGAAGGTGTGTGCCTGTATGAATGTGTGTAAAGTTCTTATTGTAGAATCGTAGAGTCAACTAGGCTGGAAAAGACCTTTTAAGATCAAGTCCAGCCATTACCCCAGGACTGCCAAGGCCACCACTAAACCATATCACTGAGGGCCTCATCTGTATGGTTTGTGAACACTTCCAGGGACGGTGACTCCACCACTGCCCTGGGCAGCCTGTTCCAATGCCTGATCACCCTCTCGGGGAAGAAATTTTTCCTAATCTCCATCTAAACCTCCCCTGGCACAGCTTGAGGTCACTTCCTCTTGTCCTGTCACTTGTTACTTGGGAGCAGAGACCGACCCCACCTCACTACAACCTCCTTTCAGGTAGTTGTAGAGAGCAGTAAGGTCACCCGTGAGCCTTCTCTTCTCTAGACTAAACCCCCCCCCCAGTTCCCTCAGCCATTCCTCATAAGACTTATTCTCCAGACTTATCACCAGCTTTGTTACCCTTTTCTGGACCTGAAATTGTTCCTTCTTCTGCAGCACAACCTCAAGAGTTGACAGAATATGCCTATGTAAATGTATTGACTCGTGGAGACCTCTCATCTCTTCGTTGGATTGTCTCCCCACTTCAACACTTCCACACAACGAATCCCAATGTTCAACTCTGCAAAGTCTATTATGCATCTCTCAACTTCCGGGACATTATGCTGGCCACAGGAAAGCTTTCTCCAGATGCTATTCCTGGTGAGTTAAAAATACACTAGAAGAAAATGTGGTTTTTCTATTACTCTTCTAAAATTTATTCACATAATCTCCTGAATGTTAGTTATGCATTGGGTAAAGTGTGTATCAGGCTTTGTTTAGCACAAAAACATACTTTTGAAAAGGAAGTATAATCCTGCTGCAGTACATCCAAAAACTCCTCTAAGTTCTACTTCCAGTTGCAGTCCCATTTTTTCATGTGGCAATACTAATAAGCCTTGCTGTGAGGAAACACTACTAGCCCCATTGCGTAGATACCAAGTGTGACGTGAAAAAACTTGGCGGAGGTTTCAGAGAAGGGCAAGGTACATGCCACAGTGAAAATGTTGAAGTTTTGTGCTGCCATACTACTGGACATGGTTTGCTTTTAGGGGAGAAAAATGCAAAGTGAAGTAGTCTCCAGTCTACAAAATGAAGGTGATAATATCTTGCCTCACTGCGAGTTAAGAATTAATGCAACGTCTGTTAAATGGTTTTAAAGCTCTATTTAAAGGAGAGGGGGTCAAATGTGTAAAAGGTGCATTTGGAGATTCTTATGGGTGACTTGGCTAGGGCCTGATTTCCTTTCATGACTTGAGATTAGTCTCTGCCTAAAAAGTTAGTGTTTGCAAAAGAATAAGGTATTGCAATATATTTTTGCTGTGATCATCCTGTCTAGTTTATGTATCATTCTTTTTTGGAGGAACAAAATTGCTTCTGAAACAAGAAGTTTCCATGACATTTCTCAGGTGAAAACTGGAAACTTGAAGCAGTATCATCAAGGATAAAGAGTAAGATTTAATGAGACCAAGTCCTTTTCTGCTACTTTTGTAGCGAGAAATTAACTATGGTGGCTTACAAACTGCGTGCATAGTAGACAAATCCCAGCACTTTTTCTGTCTAGGGGTTCTAACTTTCAGGGCCTACTGTGGTAAGACATTCTTGCCCTAAAAATTCTTGACCAAGGATTTTTAGAAGAGAAATAGCCTTTGTAAAAGATGATAATGTTCTTTCAGGTAACTGGGCTTTGCAGCAGTGCATGCTGGGCATGGAGTTCTCAGGACGGGACCTGGCTGGAAGAAGGGTGATGGGATTGCTGCCAGCAAAGGGGCTGGCTACAGTGGTGGACTGTGACAAGAGGTTTCTATGGGAGGTGCCTAAAACCTGGTAGGTCAGCTTCTGTCTTCTGGTATGTGGTTAAGATTTGCCTTCCTGCCTGAGGCTGATGACAGCCCTGATCAGACCAGATTACTGCACAGTGGGTAGATTCCCCTCTGAGAAATGATAACAGAGTTGCAGTCTCCTGAGCAGCTATAGGATTTGGCTTAGATTCACTGCAAGAGTTGAGCATTAGTTTTTGTATAGTGGCTTGCATAGGTTCTCATCTCTGTCTTAGGCCCTTAGATCAAAAAGTGTAAATGTTTCTCAGTCATGCAGCAGACTACCACAGCTGCCAAGAGTTTCATCCTTCTGCAAAAATATTTTGGTAACTAAGCAGTAACATAACCAACACCAAAATCCTGGTGTATACATGAGCTATCTCAGCAGTTTAACCTTCCCATTGAAGGAAAGCCAATTTCATCAGGAGAATATAGTAGTCTTTTCTAAGGCTAAGGATACCTTTTCTCTTTCACTTTGCTGCTTAGGACTCTGGAAGAAGCAGCTTCAGTACCTGTGGTTTATGCTACTGCTTATTATGCTTTGGTGGTTCGAGGTGGTATGAAGAAGGGTGAGAGTATCCTTATTCACTCTGGCTCAGGAGGTGTTGGCCAAGCAGCCATTGCTATTGCCCTGAGCATGGGCTGCCATGTCTTTACTACTGTAGGTGAGTACTGAGGGTCCAGTGTCATGGAGGAAAATAAAATAAAATTTATATATATAAGAGAGAGGAAATAATAATACATGAGAGAGGAAATTGTGTGTGTGTATATATAAAAATACATATTTATATATGTACTTTTTCCTCCAATATGATCTCTATAACTGATCTGGTTTCTAGACTGAAAATGGGATACATGGTAAATACAGCTACTGACTGTGCTTGAAACTTCAACAGCACAGACAAATTTATATACCTCCATACACTATATGATGAAAGTATGGAAGAAGATGAAGGCTACTTCATTTCAAATTCAGTAATGTGGTCAGAGAATGTCTATCCATTGCAAGGCTTGGTCTGTTTCTAGTCCTTGCTCTAGCTCATAAATGAGCAGTAATAACTAGACAGCCTTTGTCCTAAGGTTTGACACCTTGAGAGCCTGAGAGCTTTGAAACAAGTGCTTGACAGCTGCTCAGACGTAGTCCTTGGGGAGAAAACGTGCAGATGAAAATGGGCTGTTTCATCATTTAAAAAAACAAACACACACAAAAAAGAGTACTGACATCATTCAGCCCTTCTTCTACTTTCAGGCTCCACTGAGAAGCGTGAGTATCTCCAAGCAAGATTCCCACAGCTGGATGCTAATAGCTTTGCCAGCTCCCGAAATACTACCTTTGAGCAACATATACTGCGACTTACTAATGGAAAAGGTAAGACCAAGAAATATTTTTTCCTCCTTTTGTCAGCTATGCCTCATGCAGTTGCGCTTTCTAAAGACAAAATGAGTCGCTAGAAAGCCGGGTTAGGCTCTCAGCAGAGTTCAGAGTTGAGTTTATTAAATAGTTGCTTCTCCTTTCATTGCAGGTGTGAACCTCGTGTTAAATTCTTTGGCAGAAGAGAAGCTCCAAGCCAGTTTGCGTTGTCTTGCTCAACATGGGCGCTTTTTGGAAATAGGCAAATTTGATTTGTCTAACAACAGTCAGCTTGGTAAGGTGGGGCATTGGGAAACAGATCTCCTTAGGTTTAAGCAAACATGGCATCACAACCTGTATGCTATCTTAACACAGACCGATCTTCAAACTTAGAGAAGCTTTTAGCTGGAATACTTGTTTCACTTTTATCACTAACGATTTATGTAGTCTTTCAACAAATACCTTTTGGAGGAGCATAAAACCTGCAAAATAATTATTTTCCTCAAAGTCTTTGTTTAAAATCAGTGTAGGACATGTTGCCCACAGTGTTTGAATAGGAAAGTAGTATGAAACAGCATTTATTTCACATGGCACTGTTTACCACTGTGTCTGTTACGTTATAGATTTTGTAGGTCTGTTTGACTTAGAAACTTTTCGGGATGTCACATATCCATTTGTAATAGATGAGTGCACTGTAAAACTTGGCAAATGAAGTTCATAGCTCCACAAGCTGCAGTTTTACCCTCTGTTTTGGGTAAACTTAATTAGTGAAAGTTATTGGAATTTTTGAGATAACTACAGAGAACCTGATCTTGAGAGAACCTTAATTTGTTGTTTCACTAAGTATCTGTGCCATTTTGAATAGAATGTGATAGTTCCAGTTGGAAGAGACCTGCACATTTGAGTACCTTCCCATTGTTTTTAAATTGAAGGGCCCAGAACTGCACACAGAACTCCACTTGAGGCTGCACCAACACTAAATACAGCAGGACAGTCCCCTCTTGCCCGGCTGGTTCTGCTGTGTCTGGCACACCCCGGGATGCGGTTTGCCCTCTCGGCTGCAGGGCACACTGCTGGCTCCTATTGAACCTGCTGCCAACCAGCCTTCCCCAGTCCCTTTCTGCAGGGCTGCTCTTCAGCCACTCCTCTCCTAACTCATACTTGTGTCTGGCATTATTTGGGTCTCAGGTGCAGAATCTGGCATTTGTTCTTGCTTGTTTCTTGTCATTGATGAATGCCCAATGTTCCAGTCTATCCAGACCCCGCTGCAAGGCGTCTTGTTTCTCAAGAGAGTCATCAGCACCTCCTAGTTTTTGATGGCATCAGGGGCAAGATTTAACTTGATTTCTCTTGGATGGGAAAACAAATTCAAATGTTACAACATGATGCGTTAGTGAAAATTAACAAGTATGTTCTCCTGTTGTAGAATGATTGCATATAGCAAGTGTTGACAGTCTCTTTTCTTATTCTAATTACATTTTGAGAGATCCTAGCATTTTGGAAAACTTCCTGTGAGGAAGAATTTCCTGTGGAGATGGACAAGGATGTACATGGTGTTCTTGCTTCTCTATGACTAACTCAGCTGTCACTGGACACAAAATGCTCTTTTCAGTATCAGACTGACCATGTTATAGCTTGTCCTCTTGATACACAATTTTTATGAGTAGAGTTTCTGTTAAACTGGTCTGCTTGTAAGAGAACAACCCAATTAATACAGCGTTTAGAGAGTATATGCAAGAACAAGTTTGGGAAATGTAGAATTCTAGCAACTGCTTTACTCTTCAGTCTTACTCTACTGACCTGTAAAGAAATGTTTCTGAAACAGATGACAGACTCTTGTTTTGAAATGTCAGCCAGCATCACGTCATAACCAAGTTGCTTTTTCTAGGAATGGCTCTCTTCCTCAAGAATGTGGCATTTCATGGAATCCTACTAGATGCAGTCTTTGAGGAAAACCAAGAGTGGGAAGTAGTATCAGAGTTGTTGAAAAAAGGCATAAAAGATGGTGTAGTAAAACCCCTGAGGAGTACAGTCTTTAGCAAAGAAGAGGTAGAAGCTGCCTTCAGGTTCATGGCACAAGGAAAACATATTGGCAAAGTTATGATCAAGGTAATGAGATAATGACTCTCATTCGCATCCTCTGTAGGTGACTGTATTGGATATTTTGATCCAGTTCCAGCTGAATAACTGGGGCAGCACAGGGTGGTTGTTTCTACTGCAGGCATTGTAACAGGTGTTCCCGGGGTGGCTGGAGGAGCTGGGCCCGGAGTGGGAGGTTCAGGGGGGGGTGTCCGGGGGCAGCTCATCTGAACTGTTTTTTTCTGCACGGGGGGCAGGTCCAGGAGGAGGAACTGGAATCTCCTCTGAGAAGGTCTGACCCGGTTAAAATCTCTGCCATCTCCCGAACCTCCTGTCCACCTACCAAGTCTTACATCATCACAGGGGGCCTAGGAGGATTTGGGCTTGAGTTGGCACAGTGGCTAGTTGAGAGGGGAGCGCAGAAGCTTATACTGACATCTCGTTCTGGCATACGAACTGGTAAGCAAAACAGGGACCGTGACTGCTTTTCAGTAGACCTCAATTTGTCGTTTCTTTCCATTTTTAAAGTGTCCTATTAGCAACTAAAAGTGTCTTGATCTCTTTTTCTTTTCTCTCATGTATGTATTCTCTCACTTGAAACAAGCTCCTTTAATTCCAAAGGAGGAAGTATCTTTTAACTTCTTTTGCAACTACTTCTTCCTTTTTTTTTTTTTTTTGTTTAATCTTCCCAATTCTATCAACCCTTTTTTTCCCTTACCCAGGGTTTTTTTCTGCAGCCTTACTTTTACTCCCTCTACAAAATCTGTATCTTGCTACCTCACTGACTCGTTCAGTGGCTGTAGCATGGGAGATCACATGCCACAAGGAAAGACCACACAAAACTCTGTCTCTCAAGTTTTGTGTGGATGCTTACTTTTGCTCCTTCAGATAGCTGATCTGTAAAGATGTGCCCTATTATCTGATAACATCAGTAAGCATTTTTATTCAGTTTTAAGCCATTAGTTTGATTACAGTTGCAGTATTGAGATTTCTTACCAGTGGTAGCCTTTTCACTGTTTCTTCATACAAATTCAGTCAACATAATTCTCTGTCTCTACAGATTTCTTTCCATTGACAAGTTCACAATTGCACCACTTGTGCAAACACATAGATCAACTGTTTCTACTTCTCAAGTTCCAGTTGTGCTACTATAATCTGTTGCCTTACGCTAGCTGTTCTGTCGAATTTTCTGCTTGTAGCTGAATCGGGTATTATTTATCTATTCAGTTCCTATCCAGTCAGAAAAGAGTAAGGAGCCGGTTAACCAAAGCCTTATGGTTTGAATGCTTCATCCCAGGCACTGTTCACCTTTATTTTTTTTTTTTTTGTAGGCTATCAGGCTGAACGTGTTAGACAGTGGAAGGCACTGGGAATCCAGGTGTTGGTATCTACCAGTGATATTGCAACACTAGAAGGAACACAGCTGTTGATAGAAGAAGCTTTGCAGCTTGGTCCAGTTGGTGGCATCTTTAATTTGGCTGTGGTAAGTGACAAAAATGTTCAGGACTTGTAAGAGAGAGCAGACATTTGAGTGGCTTTTTTACTGAGGGTAGTCAGGCTTCATACAGTTCTAGATTGCCTCTCTGTGTTTCAAAGGACACTTTGCTTTGGCCTTACTTGGTGGCTAAAGGCTTATGGGTCTGGCCCCTTGACGTGGGAAACAACTTGAATTTGGCCAGCGAGTTCAGTTGACAAATGTTGCCCGAGACCCCTGGGGACAAGAAAAGTCCCATACAGAACTTGACAGCTGAAGGCTGCAGTGGCAGTACTGAAAAAAGCAGACTTACCAAAAGCCATGTTGTCATAGTCATATTTCAGGACTTCAGGGTATGTCTGTACTGTAAAGTTACAGAAATGCATTGTGTAGTGATATCCTCTCATATCTTAAACCATGTGGCAAATTTAAATGGAAAAATGCACCTTTTCACCTTTTTTTTTTTTTTTTTTTTTTTTTTTTTTTCCCCTCCCCTCCCCCCAGGTCCTGAGGGATGGTATGATTGAAAACCAGACCCCAGAATTATTCAGGGAAGTCAACAAGCCCAAGTATTCAGGCACCCTTCATTTGGATTGGTAAGTGTCTGTAGAATGGACAAATACAAACTGCTTTCATGGTCACAGAGCTGATAAAACTTAAGTGGTTTTAAAAACTGAAGTCTTGCCCTAGTCTTCCACAGTGACAGAGTTAGCAGGCTTTTCTGATGGGGTTTCTCTCTCCTGCTCCACTCCAAGGGTGACTCGTAAGAAGTGTCCGGACTTGGATTATTTTGTTGTGTTCTCCTCTGTAAGCTGTGGAAGAGGAAATGCTGGGCAAAGTAATTATGGCTTTGCCAATTCTACCATGGAGCGTATTTGTGAGCAGCGGCATCACGATGGACTCCCAGGTAAGGTGACTTTACCGACTGCACAGAATCATCTTTCTCTCCAAACATCCAGAGGAGAACCAGCTCACCAGAAATTTGTGCCCTTGCCTGGAACGATAATGAATGTTGAAGGCTGTTTCCTCTCCTAGCTGTTACCCTGAGTCATTCGTGTGTGAATCAACACTGACAATTTAACACAACAAAGGAAATGCAGACCTTCACTTAGCTGTTTTTTAACTCCCTTTTGTTGCTGCCACGTGCTTTAGTTAGTTGCCTAGTATGTTCTTCTGATTTCTTCTCCAGGCCTGGCGATCCAATGGGGAGCCATTGGTGATGTGGGCATCCTTCTGAAGACAATGGGAGACAGAGAGATTGTGATTGGAGGAACCATTCCACAGCAAATCAGTTCATGCCTGGAGGTGCTCGACATCTTCCTGAATCAACCTCATCCTATCATGTCTAGTTTTGTCCTAGCAGAAAAGGTCTCTGTGAAAACTGAAGGAGGCAGTCAGCAGGATCTTGTAGCAGCTGTTGCTCACATCCTGGGTAGGTGCTCTCAGACAAGCACTGCTGGGCAGCATCTACTATCTCAATGCTTTCGGAAAGCAGTGGTGCTGCCGTAGGTGCTCTATTCAGCATCTCCTGATTTTGTGTGCTGTGGGGGTTGTGGGGGACTGTTTCCTTCCTTTACACTGCTGCTTCTCTCCAATAATCAATTCGTTTCTTCACCTTATTTACATACACACACACATACTTCACTGTCTTGGGTTTTCTTTAGAGTGGACTAGCACCTTTCTCCAAATGGAGGATCAACATGAACAGCCCCCAAGAGCAAAATGCTGGGACAGCACATAATAGAACAAATACATGACTAACTTTGAGTACTATTGCAGCTTTCAAACATTCACCTTGGGATGTCCCTGTGCTGCATAAGTAGCTTTTATGTACTTAGTAACTGGTAGCATGTTATCTAATCACCACTGTCATTCTGTGTGAACATATAGTAACCATAGCTTTACTATGTATTACAAGAAGTGCCATGTCCTTCTGTCTGTTTTGAACCTGCTGAACTTTACCATTGTCCCCTCTTCTGCTGCTGAAAGTGAATGATCTCTTGTCAACTCTACTGTTGTCTCTTGTGTGGACAGAAGCATGTACTGCTTCTTTGTTTTCTACCAAAAGAGATACTGATACATTAAAGGCAGTCTCCTGAGTATTACTGAAGGAACTGTGGGCAGTCAGACAAGTCTGACCTTGTAGAACAGATGTGGCTTTGAGAAGTCATGGGAAAGCATCTGGGAAGTTGTACCAGCTGTAGGGTTAGTTTGGAAGGAGAGACTGTGAAGACAAAAAAGGGAGAAGCTAGTAAGAAGGTGGGAGCATGGCACCGGAACGTGGAGGTGGGGAGGAAGAGCTGTAGATGCAAGTGTTGTTCTAAGTCTTTTACAGGTAAGGAAAGGGTAAGAGACTTGAACAGTGTGAAAATTGAAGAGGAAAAGGCAATGAAGACTAGAGGAATTGCCTTTTCCAGTGTGATAGACATCAAGTGTTGCAATCAACCATCATTGATGGTTTTGTCTCATGCTGTAACTGAGGGTTAGTTGTGTTAGATTTAGAACTGCACTTTCAGTTAGAGCCTGCAGTAGGTGAAATTTGTGTAGCTGACTGTTCTGAACTTGGTCTAGAGCTGTAGTGACAAAGTTCACACCTATTTAGCTGGGACGGATGTATCCTCTGTCATCCCTGTCATAAAAGTTGCACACATTTAACATGTACTCTGAAGACTAGATCCTATATGACTAGACTAGATGTGGGTTGTAGAAGAGGTGACTTGTTCAAAGCATTAGATGATCCTAAAATATAATTCTCTAGCTGCAGTTTATTCAGGTTTCAGGAAAAAGAAGGAAGTTGAGAAGAAAACTACGAGAGGCCTACAGCTGAAAAAAACCTGGCCTTTTATTGCTTGCTCTTTTTTTCTCAGGTGTCCGTGATGTGAGTAGTCTGAATGCTGAGAGTACCTTGGCAGACTTGGGCTTGGATTCCTTGATGGGTGTGGAGGTGCGCCAGACACTGGAGAGAGACTATGACATCATTATGACCATGAGAGAAATCCGACTTCTTACAGTCAACAAACTGCGTGAACTTTCTTCCAAGTCCGGGACAGCAGAGGGTATAGTGCCTGCACTGGGGTTGCTAACAGTCACCTGAATGCAAATAATTAAGCTTCCAATGAGTTTCTTTCGTCTCTACTGACATAAGCCTCAAATAATGAAATAAGGTTATAGCTGAAAGGCTGTTAAGTGACAGATATGTCACTGAGGTGCATTGGGGTCAGGCTCATCAGTTCTGGGGGCAGGGTGTAAGAAAGAGTGTGAAAGCCACTTTCTTGGAGTAAAGCCACTTTACTCTGCAGCTGTGTGCAGGATGCAATTTAAGACCTTTTACCTGTCTAAGGAGTAAACAATGTAATGTCATGCTTATTGTAAGCTAAAAGTATATGCAGTTGCTGAAGAAGATCTCTATGTCCGTGCCCTGATGATGTAGTGAGCCAGTGGGCTAATCCAGAGCAGCCTTAAGATTCTCCTTCAGGACTGTGACTGACTGTGTGACGAATCTAGTTGTATGTTGTCTGGTGTGCTTCCCTTCAAAGAGCTAAAGCCATCCCAACTGATGAAGACAGGCCCAGGCAAACCTCCAAAACTAGATTTGAACAACTTGTTGGTGAACCCAGAAGGGCCAACGATCACCCGCCTCAATGATGTTCAGAGCACAGAGCGCCCTCTTTTCCTTGTTCACCCCATTGAAGGATCTGTTGCAGTTTTCTACACTCTCACCTCCAGACTTCATATGCCCTGCTATGGGCTCCAGTGCACAAAAGGTATCTCAGTTCTTCATCATCTTGAATTTGTAAAATAACATTCTGAATTTTGGTTGCTTTATAGAGAGAGCTTTGTTTCTAGAATCTTAAATTCTGAGGTTGAAGTATCAGTACCTATAGCCTGCACAGGGTTATGTCAGACTTCCCCAAATAACGAGAGAAGTACTAGTTTAGATTATATATGGGCAAATGGAACAATTGGATGTTGCAGAGTCCCTGCCAGCAGATAAACATGCAGGAGGAAAACAGGGCATGCTATTCTACCTGTCTTTGGAAAGCAGGAACATTACTGTTCTTTGTCCAAAATGTTAAGTTGCTAACCATAATTCAGAAACTGACCTTCAACAAAATAACCTGGATGTTTCCAGCTGTCTGCCAGTGTTTTTCACTGGAGTCTGTTTCTAATTTGCTTCTATGTTCTAGCCGCTCCCTTGGACAGCATACAGAGCCTGGCAGCCTATTACATTGACTGTATGAAGCAGATACAACCCGAAGGACCTTACCGCATTGCTGGGTATTCCTTCGGTGCCTGTGTAGCCTTTGAAATGTGCTCCCAACTGCAGGACCAACAAAATGCTTCCCATGCACTCAACAGTCTGTTCCTCTTTGATGGGTCTCATTCCTTTGTGGCAGCATACACTCAGGTAAGAGACGCAAAGAAAATCTGTTGTCTGGGGATCATCCTGTGTCAGGGCTCACATTCTGAGATCCTGCTACTCTAGATATGAGTCATCTGAAAAGCTGACAGACTTCTTGCCAGGGGACTTGGGAGACAGCTGTAGACAGTGGATGCTTAGGAATGGCTGAAGGATGGAAGCATATGGGGAGTGATCTTCATTAACTGGTGAGGGCTAGGACACAAATGTTGCGCTTGCTATGATGAATTGTAATATTAGTACGTTTCTGGAAGATCCTGGAGCCTGCAAGTCAAGATCCTTGTGTAGGGGTGCTAGGAAACCTCGCTTAAGCATTCCCTTACATTTCCATTGTACTTTCTATAGGATACTAGGCTCTTGGCAATTGCCACCTGTGGATCTATCCTCATGGGATCTTTATTCCCCACCCTAAGCTTCAGTCTGTCCTTTTTTCTCTTTTTTTTTTTCTCCCTCACCTTTTCCCTGTTCAAAGCCATTTGTTCTTAATTGTTTTTTATCATGTTCACGTTTTATTCTTCTCTTTTACAGAGCTACAGAGCCAAGCTGGCCCAAGGAAACGAGGCTGCATTGGAGACTGAAGCATTGTGTGCCTTTGTTCAGCAATTTACAGGCATTGAATATAATAAGGTGATGTTGGTTTGTTTGGGGTTTTCGTATCTTTATGTTGCAGAAGAGGGCTGTGGTTTTCTGTTCAACAGATGAATTCTCAGATATTGAGACTAATGGAAAAAAAAAAAATGTTAATATTTCCAGCTGCTGGAGGTTCTTCTACCCCTGAAAGATCTGGAGGCTCGTGTGAATGCTGCTGCAGACCTCGTAACTCAGATTCATGCAAACATCAATCGTGAAGCACTCAGCTTTGCTGCTGCTTCTTTTTACCATAAACTGAAGGCTGCTGACAAGTATATACCAGAGTCCAAGTATCATGGGAATGTGACACTGATGCGTGCGAAGTCTCACAATGAATATGAAGAAGGACTGGGTGGAGACTACAGACTCTCAGAGGTCAGTCTGAGGCCCACTGGTGGCTGTTGAGGTTCTCTTGATACTTGAGGGAGCAGAAGAAAAGCATGGAAAATCATCCTTACTGAGAGAGAAAGGACGAAACCAACCTGAAAGAAATTGTAATTCTGCAGCTATTATGCTCTAACAAGAATTTAAAGCCCCCAGAAGCAAATGAGTTGACTGGTTCCAGGCATTTTCTCAAGGTAGTGAGGGCCAGGAGGTCTAGCCTCTCTATTGGATAAGTGTTTCTATAGCTGGTTCTTGCAGCTCTCTATCCAGACTTCAGATAATAAAGATGTTAAGAGTAACTTGCAGAAGTAACTTCTAGTCTCCTTCTGTCACTGTAGACCCCTAAAGTTTGTCTACTGCATGAGGACAGACTTCTGAAGAGCAACTGTCAGCCTTTTGACAATAGAGGTGGCTTTTCCTTAGTTATCTTTTGGGGACCTCTTAGAAGTTAGTATGTGGGGTTCTTGGGGGCCTAAAAACCTTACTTTTTCAGCCCATAGTCCAGATAAGGTCACTGGTGTCCAGCCATGTTCATGTAAAAGGGTTAAGTGTCTTATGTTATTGTACAATACCAGGGAAAAGGGAGTGAGTTTCAGAACACCTGCTTCTGGTATCTCCTGTCCCTTCAGACTTGTAAGTTATATTCATTATTGATACTAGGTTAACTTGTATGTTATTAAAGTTACATAATGACCTTAAAGGAAGATTTGATGGTGGCGGGAGAAAGATTAGGCGGAGGGGAGGGTTATTTGATTTTCCTAAGGGCTTGGAAGTAGCTATTCCGTCATTAATTCTTTGATATTGTAGGTAAATTACTCAGCATCAGGTTGGCTTCTTGCCCAGCTTATATTTGAGTAGGTACCTGTCAGGCTGTCAAATTATCATGCTTTAAAACTGGTTCCGAACAGTGCCCTGCAGCTGATCTGTAGAAATGTGTCACAGTAAAACTGGTGCTGTTTTCAACTGAGTTTGACCAAGACAGTGGTGTAAACTATGAGTGACTTAGAAGACTGCCAAACCCAAACCAACTAGCTGATAGTATATGTGACTGTAAAGCTTTTCTTTTCTGTATCTATGCAGGTATGTGATGGGAAAGTATCTGTCCATATTGTTGAAGGGGATCACCACACCTTATTGGAGGGAGATGGCGTTGAATCAATTATTGGGATCATCCACAGCTCACTGGCAGAGCCACGTGTCAGTGTCAGAGAGGGTTAACTTCTGCTTGCTTACTGTCAATGGTGAAGAAAATGCCAACAACATTCCTTGTTATGACAGACCCCAAGGAACTCTTCCTGTTGTTCAACATCTCATCTGCTCTGCTGCCGGAACTGGGAAGTCCAGCTGAACTTGACTGGACTTTTTTCTCTCTCTTGCTCATCTTTTCCTTTCCCAACTTTCATGGGTTCTCTCTCCTCATTCTCTTCCTATGCTTTTTTTATCCCTAGTATCCTTGTCCGTGTTACTTTAGTGCTCCAACTCAGTTACTGTGCACTGCTATGAGGGTTTCCCATCGATGGTTACTTCCTACACCCTTGGCAGTATGAAAAACAAATTTAGGAGTAGATTTCTTGTGCTCTATATTGTTTTTGTCTTAACAGTATTCCAAAGCATATGTGATAGCACTTGTTGACCAAGCCCAGTGAGCAGGGAGAAGAGCTGCAGCCGATTTCGGAGATACCTTTTTGTCTGTGAAGAATCTGTCTGTAGCTAGGTCAGAAAGAGAATTCCATTCAGGCTTTTGTAACTTTTTTTTTTTTTCCATTTCATATATTCTAAGTATTTATTATGTCAAACCAGAGACTTCTTACTTAGTTTTAATTTATCGTGGGTTATAGAAGAAAAGGAACATCCCTTTTTGGAGGGGAAAGCTTATTCTACGAGGGGAAGTTGCCCATATGTTAAACCAAAGTGCATCTTTGGAATAGCGTGTTTCTTTTTCTTCTGTTTTTTTCTCTTTCTCCCACTACCCTGCCCAGTTTAGAAAGGAAAAGGTAGTAGTGAGGAAGGCAGGGTTCTTGCCATCATCCGCTCTTTTGGCAGCGGGGAGTGTAGGGTGGATGCCACTGTATGGAACAACCTTAACACTTGGGCGTGATAAAAAGAAGGCAAAGCTATCCGTAGGCAGGTACTTTATATTTGTGCAAGGTTCTGTGCTCTGCTCTATCAGAACGTTAGTAAAGCATTACGACTATTGCTTTACCTTTTTCCCTCCCAACTCCAATCTTGCCTCCCAACCAGACATTTGGAATGGGGGGTAGGGGAGGGGTAAAATTCTTCAATGATAACTTAACAAATCATCTTACCCCGGCTCTTCCATAACCAAAGTTCAGGCAAACATGTGAGTATGTACCCAGAGCCCCTGTATATTTTATTTAGCACAGGGCCTTCCTAAGCCTTGTGTATTCATTTTCCTCTCAGTAATGAGACTGGAGATCCCACAAAAGTTAGCTAAGTAATCAGTTTGATGGCATGATTTTAAGACATAGTACCTTTTTAAAGGAAACTTGCATAAAATTCAGTAAACTTCTTGCCTTTGCTATGCTGAATCTGTCCTTTCCGAAATCAGTAAATCCTTACTACACTTATGATACAGAGGAGATGTGGGTAGCAGCAAAGCCCCAACTAGGAAGAGCTATTGTGCCTCTCAGAACTGCTATAAAAACCCCAGTTCTCTCCATCTTAATCCCCCAGTGAAGTGTCCTGATAGTACAGGAGCATTTCAGTGACAAGAATAGATGGCTCTTCGCTGCAGGTTCTGACCTAGTGTCTTGCTTATGCCACCCTCTGTTGATAGTGGCTGGGTTAACTGGTTTTAGTTTTATAAAGTATTTCTTCTGTGAAATCTGAAATAAAGCCAATATAATGTCACCTTAAATAATTTCCAAAATAAGTCTTGTTCTTTTTTCCTCTTTCTGTTTTTTGTTTTGTGGGTTGGGGTTTTTTTGTTGGTTTTGTTTTGGTTTTGTTTTTAAATAAGTTTTGGTCCCAAGAGTGTCTTTTTGGCTTTCCTAGTATTAAACAGAATTGATCACTGGTTGGCTTTTTGTCTTATTCTCTACCACCATTTTTTAATCATATGTTTCATCTACAATCTCTCATTTCTTAGTATAAAGCAAAACCTGCTTCTGACATATCTGAGTTGGAGTCTGTAGAAATAAAAACAATAATAAAGATGACGTCTTATTCTGGAGCATGGCTTCTTGTTGCCATGATTTTGCACACACAAGATTGAAGTGGAAACTCCCAAATTCTAATCCTGTCTCCACTGTTGTGGTTTTGAACAAGCCATTAATGCTACTGCCTCGGTTACCCCATTTGTAAAATGGGACTAAGGGCATCTACCTCAAGGTCATTGAGAGTGTTAGGCAATGGGTATAAATGCTGTCAAATTGTTAGGTATGACTAGGTGTTAGGAGGTAACGGAGGGAAGTGGCTAATGCGTGAGGGTGAGGTGCCGTACAGCCACAAACAATCTAATACTGAAGAGTGGCTGTGAACTGGGCATATGTGCATGCTCTGGGACTTCATTATATCTACTGCATGTAATAGATACGCACATCTTTGCATAGGATACTACATAACTGAAAACAAATGTGGTTGGTTAGTTCGTTTTAAATTTAACTACTGGCAGTTGAAGTGAGCCTGAAAAAAAGAGTTGAAAGAATTTTACTTGCCTTGGTTCCATTGAAAACCTAGAAGGAAAAAGAAAGGAGTGATTAAGCAAACAAGTACAATAGTTCTGTGCTAAAATGTTTTTAACAAATCTGAATGGGCTATGTGGAGGCAGCAAAGACTAATGCTGTTTCAGCTGTTGGAGCAGCAGGTGGACGAGTGCTCTGTATAAACATAAATGTTCATGGTTTCATCTAAGCAAAGTTTGAAGATCACTGGTTTAGTAATAGAAGTTCCTCAAGGATTTCTTACAGTCTATATGCTCTCAATGTTGCTTTGGTTGTTACTTGAAAAGCAGGTTGTTTTGGGTTTGCGGGGGGGTTTTTTCCCCGTAATTGTGTAACAATGAGCTGCCGCCCTGTATCCCATTCTGCAACTGGCTGCTGAACACAGTGTGCCAAAAATAAAAACCTTATTAGTGCTGGTACTGCTTCTTGTTTCTCACTAGTCCATCAGATAGACATAGATGGAACAGTAATATATATTTTGTAAAATCAAATACTACAGTTGCTTGTTTTGAGAAGACAAGGGCAGAAGTCAAGTCCTTCACATCTACCCTTCTATATGAAACTGGAGTTTCTTGTCAACTGATACTCACTTTCCATTCTCCTTTTCAGCTAGCTTCTCACAGGCCTCTCTACACCAGGCTGGTCTTAATCTTGAGACTGAAAAACACAGTGCCTGTTGGCCCTATAAACTTAATAAGCTCACAAACACATTGCTACTCTGAAATGATGGGCAGTATACCTTAAATCTGCAATATATCCTTAATAGGAAAAATAAGAAAGCTATTATTTTGTTTTCTATTCTACCATTTCCCTGAGGGGAAAGAAATAATGCCTCTCCTGCCAAAGACAATAGCTAAACCATGCAAGAACTAGTGACTTTAAACAGCACTACCAGACTGCTCAAGTAGTGAAGCTTTCCAATCCTGAGGTGCAGGTCAAGTAAAACCCAAAACATTTAAGGTAGACCAGTGATAAAAGAAGCAGGTGTTTTCCCCCTGCAATTAGTTATGTTAATGTCACTGAAGATCAGGCCCATTGCCAGCAACTCAGCTCAAAAGAAAGGGGAAAAAAAAAAAAGCCAAACCCCAAACAAATTCTGGAGCAGCTGCCTAAGAAATGGGGGTGGGTGAAGGAGGGTTAGAGAGCCTGCACGTTTAAAATATCAGAATGGGTTGTTTAGGCCTCCGGAAGGGAAGGCAATGGAAGATGATAGAGCGATCTCCCCGCTTCTCACGCCGGCTCTGCGGTTGCCTGGGCTCTTCTGCGCGCGGCCCCTACTTGCAGAGCCGCGGTTTCCGGAGGGGACGCCGCCGCAGCTGCACCGGGGAGCCGGCCGGAGCGAGATGGCGGTGGCACCGTCCGGCCGGCGCAGTGCCCTGCCAGGGCCCAGCGATCGCGCCCGCCTGCGGGCCTCAGGCGGCGGCTGCAAGCCCCGGTACGGCGGCGCGGGGCGGCAGCTGCCGCAACGCTGCGCGGGCGGGCGGGCGAGAGATGCCGAAGCTGCGTGGGGAGGCTTTCTGGAGGGAGACGCTGCGGAGCGCCCATTACGTGGTGGCGCCCATGGTGGACCAGAGCGAGCTGGCCTGGAGGCTGCTGAGCCGCCGCCACGGCGCCCAGCTCTGCTACACGCCGATGCTGCACGCCCAGGTCTTCCTCAGGGACGCCAACTACCGCCGCGAGAACCTCTACGACGAGGCCTGTCCTGAGGATCGTCCGCTCATCGTGCAGGTGAGTGCTGCCACCGGCGTCCGACCCGGCCGCCCGCTGCGCTCCCGGAGCGGCGGCGCCTGCCCTGTCAGCCCCAGCGCCGGAGCGGCGGCAGGCACTGCCAGGAAGGGCTCCCCGGGCTTCTCCTTGCGGTGTGCTCTTGGGTAACGCTACGAAAGCAAATCGGCATTGCTGAATGCACCCTTGTCATTCACCTCGTTTGTGTTAACAAATCCAGACGTTTTCCAAATGCTCATGAGTTCACGCCAGTAAGTGTTACCCAGATTCTTAAATGGTTATATGGGATGACAGAAATCTCATTTTCTTCCCTTAAATACTGCTGACAGTACTTAGCTCATGAAGGTAAGTGTGTTTTTCTGTTTATCCCTTGTATAGCAAAGGGGATTTGGTATCTTAACCACAGGGGTCTGGAGCACTACACTTCTCACAGGGTTTCAGCCCTGTACACCTCATCTTTAGACATAAAGCTGTAGCTGGTCTTCTAGAGCCAAGGGTTGTTCGAGATCCAATACCGTTCAGGGAGGATCACAGATTTTTGAGTAGTATTCTGAAACAATGAGCTCAGCACATAGCTGTAGAAAACGGGTGCAAGGAAAATAGGACACACTTTAAAGCTTGCGTTGCTTGTGCTTCTTGAGTACCTTGTGAGGTTCAGGTGTGTTCCTCCATTCCATCCCAAAGAAGGAGAGGGCTGCAGAGCTGAATGCAGGGAAAGACAGCAAGCATGAGCAGAGGAATGGCATGGTTTCCACATGTGGAACAGTTAAACGGATGAGGACTCTTCACCCTGGAAGAGAAGTGTCTCCCCTGACTGAGGGGAGAGATAAGAGAGTCTGTGAAAGTATGACTGGCTTAAAGATCAGTGGGAAATGAGTGTTAAATAAAGGTAGTGATAGTTACAATCTGTGAAAATCATTACTGTGGGATGTAATGGATGCTGAAAGATTACGTGAGTTTAGAAGGCAAATGAAGGAAAACTCTCTTGAGGGTCATTAGGTGCAGCAAACACCACTTCTGCTTCCAAAGAAGATGTTTGAAGATGTTTTCCAGTTTCTGCTGTTCCCTCGTCATCTGTTGTTGACCATTATCAGAGCAGGATGAGGTGGACCTTTGGTGTGTCTCAGTACAGCTTTGTATATTCTCCTTTTTCTGAGAGAGGTACTTTCTTTTGCCACAGAAAAATACAGGTGGCAGAGATCTAAATAGTCTTAGAAAGCTCTAAGTCTTTTGAACACAGATCTTCAGCTCAGTAAGCTGTGTGTTTTGGGAGAGCCCACCTGAAGAGAGCAGTTACTGTGAGCTTGCTGCCTTATCCTTCGTTGCACTGGTCACTATTGGACATAAGGCACAGAGCTAACTAGATTAATCTTCACTTGACCCAGTACAGCAATCCTTACCGAGTTCTGCAATATTTCTGGGCAGGTTTGGGGTTTGGTCACAGACTCTTGGAAACACATTAAGCAGAGGTATGTCTGAGCCCTGCCAGCCCTGTGGGTTGTGGGTTTTACTGTGTAAAAATCCTCACTGATGTGGCATGTTTGGAGGCTTTCCACTGTTTTAATCATCTCAGAGAAGGAAATGCCTTTTCTTGTTTTAGTTACATAATTTATGTAATGCTGTAGTGCTTTAGCAACATCTTCTGCTCACGTGTTTGAGTTTAAATCCATGTTATTTAAAGGTGTGATGGCATTGGTTTTTGTTAATAATAAATTTAAGAAAATCTGTTTAAAAGCATAAATGAGAATAATAGTCTGGCTGTGTCCTCTTCAACAAAGCAGCTTCAAATTAACCTATTTTTTCTTAATAAATTGATTTTTGCACCGTGTTTTACATGTAATATTAATTATATTTAAGACTGAGCATTTGACTATCAGCCCAGTGTGTCTATTTCACATTCCACACTAATGAGAATTCATTTGAGAGGCAGTGATACTTACTGGTATCTACAAAGTTTGAATTGTCTCAAGACCCAGAGACACCACAGGTAACTCTTTTCTTCTGCACTACCTTTATGTATTTAATGCTATAACTGTTTGTTCTACAGGGGATCTTAAGTGTTGTTCCATCTTTTTCTTGGATATTACATGTAAAATATTCTATAAGTATTTCTTTGCCTCTCGAATGCTCATCTTTCTCATTTTGTCATTTCCCCTGCGGAGAAGGGCTTGGGGGTGTTGATTGACGAGAAGCTTAACATGAGCCGGCAGTGTGCGCTTGCAGCCCAGAAAGCCAACCGTATCCTGGGCTGCATCAAAAGAAGCGTGACCAGCAGGTCGAAGGAGGTGATCCTGCCCCTCTACTCTGCTCTTGTGAGACCTCACTTGGAGTACTGCGTACAGTTCTGGTGTCCTCAACATAAAAAGGACATGGAGCTGTTGGAGCGAGTCCAGAGGAGGGCCACGAGGATGATAAGAGGGCTGGAGCACCTCCCGTATGAAGACAGGCTGAGAAAGTTGGGGCTGTTCAGCCTGGAGAAGAGAAGGCTGCGTGGAGACCTCATAGCAGCCTTCCAGTATCTGAAGGGGGTCTACAAGGATGCTGGGGAGGGACTCTTCCTTAGGGACTGTAGTGGTAGGACAAGGGGTAATGGGTTCAAACTTAAACAGGGGAAGTTTAGATTAGATATAAGGAGGAAGTTCTTTACAGTGAGGGTGGTGAGGCACTGGAATGGGTTGCCCAGGGAGGTTGTGGATGCTCCATCCCTGGCAGTGTTCAAGGCCAGGTTGGACAGAGCCTTGGACCACGTGGCTTAGTGCGAGGTGTCCCTACCCATGGCAGCGGGGTTGGAACTAGATGATCTTAAGGTCCTTTCCAACCCTTACTATTCTATGATTCTATGATCTTTATCAGGTGATCTTTATCACAGTTTTTGTCTGTGGTGGGTTTTTTTTTTTAGAAATGGTGTTTGCTGTTGTTAACTGTGCATATTATGCCTGCTTTCTGTAGCAAGTAGATTGATTCATAACGATCTCATAATGTGTTGTCAGTACAAGAAAGCTATTGCCTGATTATTCGACTTTCTTTTGTCTTTCTCAGTTCTGTGCCAATGACCCTGAAGTGTTTGTCCAAGCAGCGCTGTTGGCTCAGGATTATTGTGATGCCATAGACCTAAATTTGGGTTGCCCCCAAATGATTGCAAAGAGAGGTATGTGCAAATCTGAACCCTGCATAAATAAAGAAATGGTGTGTTTCAAATGTGAACGTTGCTAGTAAAACATGAAGAGGACCAAATGAAACCAGTTTTGCAAGACTGCATTTAAAATTATGTTATGCAGGCACAGAGAGTCTCCTGTTTCCTTGATAATTGCACAGAGTTTATTCACATTAGCGTATAAAAGGATAACACCTACTGGATCTCTAAAAGATATTGCAAAGATAGCGATGTTTGGAAACCAGAACCAGTGTTTGAAAATTTTGGGTAAGTTAGGATGTTGAGAAGAGATTTGTCCAGTAACTGCTCATTCCTCTTCTAAAATGTCTTTCAGAGACTAATAGGAAGCAATCAGTGGCATATAGAGCAAATAGATCTTTCAATCTGATCAGGTTTTATCCTGAGGGAAATTTTTATACACCTGGTATAAACCCCTGAAAGTTGGACTTTGAGCTGCCGGTGTCAACACACCAGCCTGAGGGAGTAGCAGTGGAAGTAGGGTGTGGGGATTCATTGTTTGTCCTGTAAATCTAGGGTGGCATGGGGAACAGAATGACTCAACTCTTCCAGTTTGGGCAGGACAGAGCAACTCTGTTTCCAGAGGCATATGAGTGTCTGGATCTTTGTGTGTGAATATTTGTGAATCTTGCTCTTCTCTACAAGTCTGTCGTGTTATTTTATTATAGGTCACTACGGAGCCTTTCTGCAAGAGGAATGGGATCTTCTTCAGAGAATGAGTAAGTGTTTAAAGAGGCCTCACTTCAGAGAGACTTCACTTTGAGAGGGAATGGGATAAACTCATTACGGAGAGGAGGTTTATGGATTTGGGGGAAAGGAAGTGCAGCATGTTTGTTTGGGGAGGGTTGTGTTTATGTTTTGTTTGGTTGGTTTGTTGGTTTTGTGGCTTTTTTTAAATTTTTTCTTACTGTACTCCAGTGGCACCTTCAAAATACTTGGTAGTATCCCACTACAAATTTATTCTAGATCTGCTAAAAGACTTCAGTACCTGAAACACTTTAGGTGAAAGTTAGTCAATGAAGCCCCAGTCTAATGATGGCTTAATGTCTCTCCAGCTCTAGAAACTAGAGTTGGAAATTCTTTATAAACTTTTTCTAGAGTCTAGAAGCTCTTCCCTGTGAGGGTGCTGAGGCGCTGGCACAGGGTGCCCAGAGAAGCTGTGGCTGCCCCATCCCTGGCAGTGTTCAAGGCCAAGTTGGACGGGGCTTGGAGCAACCTGCTCTAGTGGAAGGTGTCCCTGCCCTTGGCAGGGGGTTGGAAGTAGATGATCTTTAAGGTCCCTTCCAACCCCATCCAAGTCTGTGGTTCTATGAAATAGCAGAACTCCCAGTGCCTTACTTTTCCACTTTGAAGTTCTCGGGAGCCAGGAGTGTTTCTGCTTGAAGCCACAGCTGCCCTTTTCTGATCAACTCAGCATACCTTTCTGTCTGCACCATGGCAAGCTGTACTTCTCTTCTAATTTGTGTAGGTTGTTTTCAGACTACTGGTAGCAGTTGTGAACAGTATTGTATTTTATTTTTTTCTTAATACATTCAGAATTGATTTAAAAAGCAAGGTTTTGGTCATTAAGTATAGCTGAGAATGTGCCTTCACCCCACTTCAGAGCAAGTGTCTGAGTTCCATGAAGTTAGAGTCTTACTGCTGTTTGCATTCCCTGTGGTCCAGGGAATCTTGAATGGTGTTTGGCACAGTGACTGCTGAGACCCTGGAAGGCTAGACAGTGCTTTTCTGCCCAGCATGTAATGTGGTTGTTAGGGCACCTTTCTTAGAAGTGAAAGATGCAAATCAGAACAGCCTCAAGGTGAGAAGAGAACCCAGGTCATCCAGTCAGGTGAGAATCCAGGCTGTCTAATAAGAGAGTTGTCGTATTAAACTATTGTGTAAAAGGTGGTCAGTTTCCTCTTCCTCCTTCTCCCCCATCCTTTTCTAATATATATAATATAAGTACTCTTTTCTGCTTGCGCCTGTATACACCTTAATTGTTCCTTTGAAAGGGTGATAGGAAGGATATCAATATAGCTCCTAGGATTTGAGTTAGAACACAGCAGGTGGCTACACTGTACATCCAAGCTCTGGAAGTAAAGAGAATTTCAAACATGCCATTGCTCAGTGTTTTCCTGTTGGCTGTCTTTGTTAGCAATCTTTTTAGTAGTTTTCCAATTCCATGCACTGTGTAAACACTATGGGAGTTTAAAATGTTGTTCTAGATTTCACCCTAATTCTGTAACCTACATTTACTACTAAACTGGGTCCACAGTTATCAAACTCAGTTGATAATCCTCTGTTGGCCACGGACAAGACTCTACTTGGCATGACTGTTTGTGTGAAGATTTGGGAAGAAGCAAAGCTTCTCTTATAGGAAAGGTGGACAAGAGAGTATTAATGTTGTTGGCAGAGTAGGAGGAGTACAATAGCCTGTGACAATGGTAAACCTGTGTCAATGATGAAGATTTGAGGGGATGGTCCTTGAAAGTGAAGGTTTGATGTGGTAGAAGCATTAGGATTGTTAAATGTTGACTATTTTGTGCCTTCTTGTTAGAATGCAGATTTTGTGCTTCATGTTTTACTATTACTTGATTAACCTGTGCAATAAGGATTGCAGAGGACACTGCTGATTGTTTAAGCTGTGAGAACTGCCTAGCATTAAGCACTTTTCAGGCTTTTTCCATATCACACCTAGTATCTTGAGGATCTTGAGGAGAGTAGGCACTTTTCATAGCATTGTGCAGCCCACTTACCTGTCTTTTCAATCTTTCCCAGTTTTACTGGCTAATGAGAAGCTCTCTGTTCCCATCACATGCAAAATCCGCGTTTTCCCAGAAATTGACAAGACAGTGAAGTATGCACAGATGCTGGAGAAAGCTGGATGCCAGGTAAGGTGGCAGCTGCTCCCTGTACTCTTGCATTGGGCACGCATCTCTATGTAAAGCATTTGGTGACCAGATCTTGGTTTACGGTGGAGATGAATACGCTGCATCACTTTACAGACAGGAAAAATGGGATGCAGAGAGATTGTATATATTTGCAGTCATAGGCAGCAGGCCAATAGTGTGATACAAAAGACATCATGATTTCAGAGCCTGTAATTACTGCACAGGGTGGCATCCTTCACTGTGGCTGAGCATCTCAGTCTAACGTAGTGCTGCAGGAGGCAGTGTGAATGCATGAAATCCACAGGGCTATAATAAAAACCCCAGTATCAAAGATGACAACCACTAGTGAGGAAATAGGCAGCTTTCTAGGAGTTAACTCCAGTTAAATTGGAAGAGATGTTCTGTAGTTAGAGGCAGTACTGACAGTATTCAGACCTTCTGCTGAGGAGCAAGCCCGGTCAATATACCGCAAATTCCAAAGTAAATCGCAAATGGGAGCCAATACAATAGGAAATCTGTAGGTTCTCCCACGATACAATCTTGTCACACTGTGAAATAGCAAGCTGAAAGAAGCCCAAGACCATGCCATGGTAGGTGAGCTGCTGACACCTTTCTGTGATACCAGACTTGTTGCACTGTTGAAATAGCAGTGGGAATTCAGTGGTATCCATGAAGTGTATGGGGTGAAAGGAAATTTTTGTCAGTTGGTTTGTCCAGTGGTTCATGCACACGAGAAGTAAATGTAACTTTGTGTTCTAGCTGCTGACTGTGCACGGCCGTACTAAAGAACAGAAGGGACCGCTTGCTGGCGTGGCATCCTGGGAGCACATTCAGGCTGTCAGGTCAGTGAGCAGTGCTCATCTCGCTGGAATTCCGCTAACAGATGATGAAGGTAGATTTTAAGCGGACTGTGCAGTGGATTGAAGAGCAAACAAATTTGTGTGTGACAGGAGTAGAATTTCTGGGTTCACTCTAATTCTCAATTTTATGCATCTATTTTATTCACTGGTATAGAAAAGCTGTAAGCATTCCTGTATTTGCAAATGGAAACATCCAGTGTCTCGGTGATGTTGAAGAATGTATCCGTAAGACAGGAGTGCATGGTGTCATGAGTGCAGGTAAATAAAATGAATATTCACTCAGGTGAGAATGCAAACTATTTCTTACTCTCTTATCAGCCCCATACACATTTATTAAAAGCTTATGTCAGACTGACTTGGTGAACAGCTTTGATTGAAAGCTGAGTGGCCATTCTCTCTCCTCTTACACTGGGCCATCTCTTACCAGGACCAGGAATCACTTAAGATTTGTAAGAACTGTTATGTTGGACTTCTAGTACCATTGAGTGGACAGCTCAAATCTAATTACTTGACAAAGGCATATGGGACTCCTGTTGTCCTGGAATATTTTCATGACATCTGTTAATCAGTGGAACAGTTTTTGAATGGATCTTGCATTTTGAATGGATCATGCATCCGCTGATTAATATTCATGTAGATGGTTCATGTTGGGTTGGGACAAGAAAGAATTGGCATAGCTTCCTGCAGGAAGAGCTAGGACAGACATCAGGAAAAGCTTCCAATCACGTGCACAGTTAAATCAATGAAACATATTTTCTGGGAGGTTGTAGAATCTTATTCTTAGAAAATACAAAAGGCTTTTGAAGCTAATAGAGAAAAGCATAGTGAGAAGCAGTATCTGTAAACTTAGGCCAGACAAATGTTAATACAGACATGCTAAGACATCCGCTGTCCAAGTATTTAACAATTGCGCAACAAAAGCAGTGATTTTTCTATTTATCAATTTTTTTACTGTCTTTGTCTCAAGATCGGATGCCTTTCTGGAAAATGTACTTTAATTAGATATGAGCTGTTTGGCTCAATTAAGAATTGTATAGTGAAATGCAGTATCCTGAGATCGGACTAGAGTTTTATGTACCCCGTGTTCCTCTTTGAGTACATGGGTGATGTGTCTGTGACTGGCTGGTGGAATCACAACAGAGCTGATCAAGCTCCAGAGCCTAGTTTTTGTTTTCTGTTTCAATCCTGAAATGAAAGTTTGAGTATTTCTTTTCATTCCCTAGAAGGTAATCTCCATAACCCAGCTTTGTTTGAGGGCCGAAACCCATTGGTGTGGGAGATGGCTGAGGAGTATCTGGAGATAGTGCAGAAGTACCCTTGTCCATTGTCTTATGTTAGGGCTCATCTCTTCAAGCTCTGGCATCACACGTGAGTATCTCTTCATGTTTTCAGGGCGCATCCTGCTTAGCAAGTGTCTGGGTTTCTAGCCAAGGATTTGTTTGGCCAGAATTGGTATGCTGCAAGATTTTCTTTCCTGGACCTGGCTGGACAGAATGTGGTCTGAGGCCTTTACCCTTCACTGCATATCTGGAAAACAGGGCATGGGAAATGAACAAGTTACCACAAGATAATTAGGGTATGAGCTCACAGTACGTCAACTACTATATGGTAATTGCCCAGATGCACATATGCACTTTGTGGCAAACACGAGTTAACTAACTCCTTGTTCAGTGTGAGGCAAGTTGTCTTGCATTTATTGTGGAGTAAGGGCATGGGCATGGGCAGTTACTCAGGAGTAGCTGGTGCACTCTATATTCACGTTAGCTTATCTCAAAGTACCTTGGTTGTGTGCCAAGTATTTATTTGGAAAAGAGTAAGTGGGTATGTGTGGTTTTCTCTGGACTTACAAGAAAGAAGATAAGCTTCTACCAAAGGCAAGTGCAGCAAGAGAAATCTATTAAAAGCTTTTATATTTTCAGTTGATCTCAGTATAGAAATAATGAATAAAATGACTTGATGTTTGGGATTTGCCTCAGGCTTCAAGTTTACCAGCAACTGCGTGAAGAATTAGCAAAAGTGAAGACTCTAGAGGGCATTGTAGATGTCAACAGGGAGCTGAAACTACGATGCCAGGTACTAAGATGGGTCCTAATCTCCCAGAACAACACTGTCTGCACTTGGTGGGAACTTACTGTGTATGTCATACAGTTGATATCTGTTAGTCACTTCATTGAAACTTTGTGGCTTACCAACCTTGATGTTGGTAGTTTACTACAGCAGCCCCCTGAGTCTGAACAGTTTTGCATAGGATTTAAGAGTTACAAATCTGCTTCAATTAATCTCTTAGTAGAGGTTTTTTGCCTTTATTTAACTGTCAGTAACTGTCACTTTAAATTCCAATTTGTGGTTTCCTGGAGTTTGAAGTATTATTTAAGAATGTTGCCTGAGAACTCCAGGAAAACTGACTGTAACTCTATACTGCAGGAAGAAATAGCTAATCAGAAAGAAGGAGAAAAGCCAAAAGAAGGGTTGCCTTTCTTCCACTGGATCTGTCAGCCATACATCAGACCAGGGTAAGTTAGTTTAACATGCACAGGGACCCATAGGCCTTTCCCACCTGTCCTGTCAGTACAGGGCCACCCAACTCTTGTTTCAGGAGCTTATATTAATTTGAAAATAAATGAAGACTTTGGATTGGTTTTGTTCTCATTTCTTTTTTTCTGGGTTATTGCTTTGTTCATGAGGATGTTGCTCATTGTATGCATCTTCTCCTTCAGAGCCTCCTCAGATTTCTCTCTCTCTGGAACGTAAAAACCAGCAATTCCTCTGCAGTGCAGAAAGAGAACCTGATGTGCAACAAATACACTACCTGACAGTAGCGTGTATATATATATACGCTATATATACATATACACACACGTATATATATATAGTGTGTGTATATGTGTGTATATATATGCACGCTACCTGACAGTAGCGTATAACTTTATTGTTATATGTAACATGAATGTTGCTGATAACTGCCAGAGTAGCAAAGATGAGAACTAAATTGTATTCTATAAAGGATGCTTGTGTTGTATGGACGGACTTTTCAGATAACTTATTCCCTTTCTGTTCTGAAAATTGGGCTGAAGAGCATGTCAAGACAAATGTTTAAGTAAATACATAAGTAAAACCTAGGAATAGCAGGTGAACAGGTGCCTGACTAATTAAACTGGCCAGCTTTCATTGACTTTTCAACCAATACGTTTGACAATATGTGTCTGTTACTAATAGCCAATTATAACGAAAAAGTTCACTTCTTCTATTCCATTTCTGTGGGCAATAACACTTCTCTGTAATTTCGCCATAATAGAAAGGTTTAGAGTTTACCCAGATTTTGGTAAACCAGAACAGCATCTGGGGAACACCTGCTTGTTCACTACAGCCGATTTACGATGATATTCACTGTTTCAGGCCAAAGGAGAGATGCAAGGAGAATGGAGCCAGTGAAAAAGGTGTGCGAGGAAAACGTGCTTTGGAAGAGGAGGAAGATGGAAACGCTGAGCTTCTGTCAAAGAATAAACAAAAAAAGAAGTTAAGAAATCCAAATAAAAGCTTTGATCCATCTTTAAAACGTAAGTTCCATTTATTGGATTAATGCATGGAAAGATGCTGATACCACATTTGACATAAATTGCCACTGTTTATTTTCCTTGTTCATGTAGTTGTAGAAACTTCTTAAAGTAGGGAGGATTACTGGGAAATTTTGGTAGTAGGCAATGTGATTCAGATTATGTTCATTAGTAAAGAAAACAAGGATTAAAGAAGTAGGTCACTGATCCACTGTAATCAGCTTTTTAAGATCAAAATGCTTTTACAAGCCGAATTTTAGCTGTCACTAGTATTTGAAATTGCCTGTGCATCTCAAGCAGTTGTCCTCCTCTTTTGACTTGAGGATTAAAATTTTCCATGTTTGGACTTAGCTTAGAGGCACTTAAAAAGTCCTTGACCTTTGCAATGTTCTTTGAGGTACGGTATTTATATTTAAAAAAGTCTCCTCACTAGAGAAGTGCCAAGTTGATGCTGCTTTGTTTGGGTTGGTTTACTTTCTTCTACGTGAAAATACCATTGCTGAAATCAGATCTCTCTCTTTTTTTCTAGCCAAATACGCAAAATGTGATCAATGTGGAAACCCTAAGGTAAGTCAGTGCCAGTGGTCCATTAGAGCGTTTCTATTAAATGGAAATTAAATGACCATGGCTCAATGTCCAGAAGTAGAACAGTGATGAGTGGCATCCCACAGGGATCCATACTGGGACCAGTACTGTTTAATGTCTTCAACAGTGACACAGACTGTGGGATCGAGGGCACCCTCAGCAAGTTTGCAGATGACATGAAGCTGAGTGGTACGGTTGACACTCTCGAGAGAAGGGGTGCCCTCCAGAGGGACCTGGACAAAGTCAAGAACTGGCCCTATGTGAACAACAAGGCCAAGTACAAAGTCCTGCACCTGGGCTGGGGCAACCCCTCGTATCAATACAGGCTGGGGATGAGGGGCTTGAGAACAGCCCTGAGGAGAAGGACTTGGGAGTGATGGTGAATAAAAAGCTGGACATGAGCAGGCAATGTGCACTTGCAGCCCAGAAGGCCAATCATATCTTGGGCTGCATCCAGAGGAGCATGGCCAGCAGGTCAACGGAGGTGATTCTGCCCCTCTAATCTGCTCTAGCAAGCCCTCACCTGGAGTACTGCATCCAGCTCTGGAGTCCTCAGCACAGGAAAGACATGGACTTGTTGCAGCAAGTCTAGATGGGGGCTACAAAAGTGGTCAGAGGATTGGAGCACCTCTCCTATGAGGAAAGCCTGAGAGAGTTGGGGTTGTTCAGCCTGGAGAAGAGAAGACTTTGGGGAGACCTTATTGTCGGCTTTCAGTACTGAAAGGAGACTTACAGGAAAGGTGGTGACAGGCTTTTTAATAAGGCCTGTTACAATAGGACAAGAGGTCATGGTTTCACACTAAAAGAGGGCAGATTCGCACTAGGTATGTGGAAGTAATTTTTTACCATGAGAGTGGAGAAACACTGGCATGGGAGCACTGCCGAGAGAGGTGGTATATGGCCCATCCCAGGAAGGGTCAGGTTGGACAGGGCTGTGAGCAGCCTGGTCTCATGAGAGATGTCCCTGCTCACTGCAGGGTGGTTGGAATAAATGACTTTTAAAGGTCCCTTCCAACCCAAACTATTCTGTGATTCTGAATCCTGAGGTAGGTCCATGCCAGTGTTCAGTAATGCACACATACCAAGTCCTGCTGATATGTAGGGGAAAAAACAGTCAGTTCATACTTGGGCAAAAGCCTCTGAACTATTAACCATAACCAGAGGTTAAGGTGCTGCACAAAAACCGCTAACAATACGTAGGGTCTTTGGGATCATTTGTCTTCCTTTCCAAAAAAGTGCAATCTTACTGCTGAGAGTATTTATCACCAAGACAGTTGAGTGCATCAGATGAACTTCCCAAGATCTCCTGGAAACAAATCTACACACTTCCAGTAATTACACAGGTATATTCTACTGTGAAATTCAAAACAAGCCCCCTTTTATTAGGGTTAGTGGTGGGTGGTGGCCTTCTGCAAGGATTGAGAATTTGGTGTAGTTACTGGTGTACTAATACACATACTTTCAATGTCATGGCAGTATAGTCTGTAGCAAGTGCCATGCAGCAATCTCTTGGGTTTGGATCTATGCCCTTAATCAGAAGAATGAGCAGCTCATTTTTCTCAGCTCTGTTTTTTGCTAGCAGATTCACATCAACTTGCACCATTAGCAATGTTAAACAAATTGTTTTCCAGGTTGTGTATAGCATATATATATTTGAAACTTGAAATATTTTATATGTGAAAAGAGTTTGTTGGGGTCTTGTTTGGTTGAGTTTTTTGTTTATTTCCTCTTGGTGACCATAGCTGTTTCCTTGACAGGGAGATGTTGCTGAGCTGTATGAGCAGAGTGTATTTATTGCTGCTAATATACCTGTGCATGAAAGGTATATTAGCAAGCAGGGTGTAAACTGCGAGGAATAATTTTGTGTTTGAGCTGAAGAAGTAGCATTAAAGCATGTGGTGTTGCTCCCTTTTGTAACAGTTATAGCACCTTAAAAACATCAGCCAAGGGGCTCAATTTGGAGTTGCAGCTACAGGAGAAAGAGTATTTCTGGCTGTGTTCATTGCTGGGAGAACACTGAGCACTCAGCTGGCCTTCTTTCAAAGCCACCCTGGTTCATAGCTAATCCAGGTGACACTGCTTGGTGCGCCAACAGGACTGTCTGAAGCTGGGCTTAGTCTCATTTTTGTTTTGCTCTTACATCATTGTAATGGTGCAGACAGCCCTTGAAATCTTGTGACGGGGCCTGTTTTATTTCCCTCCCCGAGATCATGTGTGTCTGTGTCATGGAATTCGGGGAGAACAAAAAGTGTGAACCAAAGCACTGCAGCCACCCAGATTGGTATAGCCAAGTGTCAGCTTTCCAATACTCAACTGCTGCTGTCCCCTAAGGGTCATACATTATATTTTAATGTATACTCAGGTACATTTTAAGCTGCAAGTAGGGAAATAATTCCTGTGGTAACATTTACTTTAGGCATAGCTACCGATGGTAGCAAGCATGTCAGGCACCATGTTTCACAGCTACTTTTGGAGAGAACTACAAGCAGCTCACATGCAACAAATGTCACAGTGCTGTTCCAAAGCGCTTACGGCACGTACCTGCTTGTGTTGTGCAGCTCAGGCTGCCCAGCACATTAACGATGTTGCAGAAGTTGAATCTGGAATTTTTTTGTTTTTCTTGGTTTGGGGTTGGGTTTTTTTCTTGTTTTTGTTTTTGGTTTTTGTTCTCTAGGTACAGTTGATATCTGGGGCTCCCCCCATATAACATCAACTCTGTCATCTTCATTAGACTGAGGTGTGACTGCCTAATTCACAAGTTCATGGTATTTTTCCAAGGTCTGAATGGGCAGAGCTGTATCGTTGTTGCTTACCGTAGTAAACACTAATAATTTTATTTTGACTGATCCGAGCTTCTTTACCCCCCCACCCCACCCCAGGGCAATAAATGTGTGTTTAACATGTGCCGAGGCTGCTGTAAGAAAAGCGCATTCAAAGCGACAGCAGACTGCCCAGGTAAGTTCAGCTTCCTTCAAGTCACTGAGCAAATGTCTCATGTCCCATGTATGTTCATTGCTTGAAGCTTTGGGGGGGAGGAATGGGGGGAGAAGGGCTGGTGGTGTTAAAATCTACAGCCTTGGGGTGCATAGTTTCCAGACTATGAGAACCCATTCTTTGTAACTGTAAGGAATGAGCCGTTCTGTTTACCAGTGCAGTCATCTCGTTTCAGGTTTGTTTGTTTGTTTGTTTGTTTTTCCCCCATTCTTGCTTCTTCAGGTCATGGATTACTTTTTAAGACCAAACATGAAAAATCCCTTTCATGGCAGAGTAGTCGAAGAGTAATTCAAAACCCAGAGGTCAGTCGAAGAGGAGCTGTAGATGTGGGGGAGACTGCTGTACTGAAGGAGGCTGGTGACAGTGCAGTGTGAAGCTTTGAAAATGCCTAGTTAAAGAGCTCTGCTAGGCCTCTGCTTCCCTGGGCCAAGGAACATGCTGTCTCCAGCTCACCATCAGCTGTGCGAACTTGTTCCTCAGGTTTATTTTAAGTAAGTTCTTGAAAAGTTTTAAGTAAAAAGGTGCTTACTCAGGGAATTATCCTGCATTTGAAATAAAAAGGATACAATTAAATTTCTCATGCTGTGTTTTAAAGACTGAAAATGCTGCATTTTTGGGTGGGGGCAACCTATATAAGCTGCCATCACACTGCCTCTTGTATGTTCGTTAACCCTTCATCTGCTGTTTTTAATATTGGGGAATAAATTTCTTGTATTAGACCAGCCTTCTGGTGTGCTAAACAGTAATGTGCTAAAAACACTCAAAGACTTCTTCCCTAACAGAAAATGTGTCACATTTGTCTGAGCTTCTGCAGGCCACATTTTCAAATGCAAAAAGGAATCTAGCAGTACTTTGAAAATGTGAATTTAAAAGTACAAGATGCTGCTGTAACTACATTGTGTATTAACACTTATTAGTTTTCTACAGTATGATAAAGCTTAACTGTCTCCCATGAGCCAAAGGTTGGGGCAAAATGAAATCTCTATTTTAATAGAGAGGGTTGTCTGAAATGATGTGCTAAGTCAGAACCAAGTTCATGAACCTTTCCCTGCTCAAGGTCTCAAACTTAACTATATGATCATTCTTTCTCCTTCCAACCTTATAAATTCTGTGGGAAGTGTGTTAAAATCAGATGCAGGTCTATGCATGCAAGACCCTTATCTGGCTTTTACCCTTTTCCCCCATGGGCTTTGTGTGCCTCCTAGGCATTTGGCCTGTGCAGCCTTTACTGCATCCCATACAGTGTTTGGGATGCAGTAAAGAATGTCAGCAGCCAAAAATACCCAAACCAGCCCAAAAAACCCACAGCAATGGTACGCAGTTCTTTAATAGACTGAAGAAATGGAAATCAGGCCATCCCATGCTTAAGCTAGAATAACTAACTAAAGCTTAGTTCAGCTTTGAAAATTTACCTCCTTGTGGCCTGTTTGCTGAGTGCTGTTTCCATCACTGCATGCTTCAGCATATGCTGCAGTGTGAGCAGCTTTGCTTCAGAGGTGCTGGCACCGTCTCAGCACACTAAAAGGAGCAGGTCTGTTAATGCTGTCTTGTCACCTGTAGCCTACTGAAGGGGGCAAAGCAATGATGCATTGTGGAGCCTGTTAAACGTGCAGTCTGGCCATGCCTGGTCTGGCAAAGCTGGCATGTTATGAACAAGACCTGTCTAGCAGTAGTGCCTACAACTGTAAAATCAGCAGGTCTTAAACTACTGTTCCTCCAAGGGAAGTGGTGAAGAGAAGGAGGGGAGTGGAAAGGGTAGGAGAAAGAAAAAGGCATGGGGCAGGGGGGCACAATGACAATTATGTGCCTGGCCTGGTCCTGAGCAACTGTTCCTGCCCATCCCAAAAGGCTTGTCTGCAACTGAGAGCATCAGGCCGGGGAGGGGGTGTGGGGGGTAGCTGCCCACAAGTGAAACCTCTGCGTCACAGGGCCAGAGCACCAAGAGATGTGGTGCATGTTCATGAGCACTGCTAGGCTAAGTGTGCCTGGTTTAAGCCACTCAGTTTGCCTCCCTGGAGGCAGGTTTTAGTCATAATTGGTCATATTTTTTTAAAATTTATTCTAGGTTGGTTTGTAACAATTCCCCAACAGCTCCTGCAGCTCATACTGGCCAGTAACAAGAAATTATCTTGTGGTAGTAATGCATTCTGAGTGCATACTCTGTATTATCACTTTCTGGTCTACAGTTTGAGGGTTTGGCCGGGTGAGGGGGCCATTTGTGTTCTTATGTTCAACCTGTGCCACAGAACCTCCACAGGTTGGAGCTGACTTAGGTGTGTACCTTCCACCTTCAAAATAAAATAGGTCATTTAGCATCACCACTGGAGGTGATTGATAGAGCTGTTTTGAACACAACTGGAAGGACAGAAGCCAGGAGGGAGACTTTTATGGTTTCCTTCCTTGATGCTTCATCTGCCTGACACTTGTTTTCTAGAATCTCAACTGCAGAGATTTTTCCTCTGCCTGTCAGACTCTGTCAGATATTCCCCTTTGGAAGTTATGCTGCGTCTGAAAGGAAATGCACTGGAAAGCCAGCACCCAGAATACCAGGTTATTACTGAACAGTAATAAACCAAAACCCTAAAGTGCCTCCAAGGTCAGGAACCAAAAGCAGCATCAGGGCCCTGTGACCCCAGGGTGAGCCCTTCCCTGCCCCTGCAACAGAGGGGGCAAGCCTGGTATTTTTTAATGCCAGAAGCACTTGGAGGCCTCAGGAGCTGCAGCAAGGCCCCCACTGGGCTAAAAACCATTCTGACCGGGGGGGGATTGACTTCTCAACAACTTTTCCCTGCTTATGCACATGTGTATGTGTGTGTTCATGCATGCATGTGTACACCCCCACCTTGAGCCCTGCAAGCTCAGTTCCTGTTTCCTAACCTGCATTAGAAACTATGTTACAGTTTACAGCCATGAGTTCACACATGGACAGTGTGCTGAAAACTGAACTAGCAGTTCAGTACTGCCCTGAACTGCTAGTAGCTGTAGACTTGATCAATCCATGGAGAAACATTCTCATTCAAAACGTTAACAAGAAGAGAGCCCACAAGCAAGATTAACAGATCTCTAAACAGAGACCACATGTGAAGCAGAGGTCTTGGTCTACCCTTGTGCTCACTTGCATCTATGCTGTGTTCATACATGAAACATGCTGTTTCTTAAGGCACCTTCCCTATCACACAAGCATGTGCATCGTGATCTCTTTAGACATTTGTCTACACCTAGCTTGCTTTTATCTAGCTGTTCCCGTGCACCAAGTCCTCTAGAGGGCCCACAAGAGCGAAGAACTTCATACCCATTTTGGAGGCTGGATTTAAATGCTGCCTAACATTTAGTCATGGCTTCCTACAGATTATGACAATAAAAGTAGTTCAAACTCTCCTATTGAGTCTTCCCATTTCATTTGCTTGTTACTTGAACAAAATATTTTCCATTATGTTCTTGGAATACAGTTGGAAAATCTTCCAACTGTAATCAGCTCATTAACCAAGACTTTCAGCAGCCTTCATCATTTCTGACTACCCTTGTATTCAACTCAAGTTTAGCTTGCCTTGTGAATTGGAACTAGCACAGAAAGCAAGGGGGAGGGAAAGGTGTGGCAGGCATCAAAGAGCTCAGCGAGTAGTGTGGGAGAACCATGTTTAAAAGCGCTTCTCTGCCTTATTTAAAGATGGGAACTTGGAACCACGTCTCCCGCCTCTTGTGGAAATGTCCACTTCTTCCCTCGCACAGGCGCACGCTTTAAAGCTGTCAAGTATTCCAGGCTCCCTGGTCTGTTTGAAAAGCCCCTCATAATAAAATGCTAAATGTTCATTATTATGGAATTTCAAACTGCTTATCTGAACCCTTCCCATTTACAGCTTCCCCAAACCATCAGAAAGCTCACTCACTGCTCACTGTGCCAGAGAAGAGTTTACAGAGTCAGAAAAGAAATGAGAAACATCTGCTGTGCCGACACACCAGTGGACTGGTGCTCTGTGAGACATCCTTGACCACACAGTGGGATTTCAGAACACATCTCTCACAAGCAGTCTCGTCACAGAATCACCAGTGTGAAGAAAAGGATCCAACTGGCTTTAGGCTCCTAAATTCAGGAGGGTCCTGATACTTGAGAATCCCAATTGGACACATCTCTATACAGAATTAGTGTTTAAGACATATGCATCCCCAACCACTCTTCCAAGGTGTTTCTGAATAGGCAATGCAGACAGATGCACACTTATCTTGTGGGCTTCTGTCCCATGCTGTGGCAGAAGACTGCAGTGCTCCTCTCACAGGGCTGGAAACTGCTCAGGCAGGCACTGCAACATGGAACTTCGTTTGTGCATTAACTACATCACCACGCTAATGGAAAAAAGTTTCAACCTAAGCTTCCAACAGACATTCTAGAAGCTAATGAGGAGGTGAAGATGCGACTGAGGAGGTGAAGATGACCACTCTATCATTCCTTAATAAAAAAAGCTTGTGAATTAGGAGGCAGTATTACAACATAAGTAAAGCTGAGCCATTTACCATTCATGCTGGGCACATCTGCACCTACACTAACTAGGAATCACTTTCAGGCAATATACTCATTGCCCTGTTTATCTGTAATAAAAAAATTTCAGCCTGCCAAGTAAGCAAGATAATGTCCTATTTTGTCATTGTTTCACAGGCCTTCAAAAAGATAGACATTAGTTAACTTGAATGAGAATACGGGGAGGAATAGGCAGAGCTCTGCATGCAGAATGATGGTGAAAATGATCCTCAGTCTTTGGGTTTGAGGGAGATTGGATTCCTGTACCTAAATCCATTTTCAGAGGCACACAAAAAAGTAGTAGTCGTTCACCTGACAAAAAGGAAGGTAAATGCCTGTGTTGGCAAAGAGCTCGTGAGAGGAGACAGACAGGATTTGTAAAAAAAAAAAAAAAAAAAGGACGAAAAGCAGCACATCAGCCGCTGTGCTGGGCACTGGGAGACAAACCCCTGGATCTCAGCATGGATTTACAGGGTACAAACTTTATACACACAGAGACTTCACAGTTACATAAACTACAGGCACACGGAGTATAAGAGTCAAAGCCAAAGCCATAGCTGTAGAAGCACTAAAGAACTGAAACAGTGGTGTCTGTGAGATCAAGGGCAATGAGATTACCTGGCCTGGTCAACAGATTTTCAGGTCTTTCCACTTGAATTCTTATTTGAATTAGACCATTTTTTGCTAATGCAGCTACCCTTCAGTCTGTAGCTTTTCATAAGTCTACTGAAGCCTAAACTCAAATTATTTCTTTGCTGTCAAGAAACTCTTACTTGCATTATGAATTCACCAAACTTCTAACTACTCAATGTCATACATTTCTCCCAGAGGCTGGCATACCCTATTAGCCAGTTTCTGTTCCCTGTCTATTTAATTTAGCCTGATCAAGTTATCCGATGAGATAATCTAAAGCTAGGTTGGTCTATCAGACTTTATGAAACATTGAATGGAATTCAGAGCTCCATAGGAATACCAGCTGAAGTACAAAGCCCATAGTCAAAGCAGAGCATAATTCATGCCCTATTCCCCTACAGCATCAGAGATAAGCGTAAGTCAGTTCCATGCCAGTTTGGTGGGTTTCACCCTACTGCATATTCACAGTTGATGGACTACTGAAAAAATGAAATGCTGACTTGTGTTAGTCTCAGCTCTCATAAGGGGGTGGCACAAGAAACTGCTAAGAGCACTGTCCTGTGGAGCACACTCCTGCCCCACTGTCATCTGCTTCATAGACAAATGAAGGAGATGGCATAAGAACCTTGAATGGCCAAATTAAGTTGGCTGAGACTCTACTCTTAAAAAAAAATATGAAAAAAATTGAAAATCAGTGCTTGAGCAGCACTTCCTACCTGTGCCCGATGGGCCTTCGTCAGAGGCCAAAGTTCCCTCAGTTGTTTCTCTGAAGGTTTCTATTACATTGGATCAGAAATAACACGTTATTCAGTGGCAGTCTGGACAGCTGTCCACAGGATGGAACAATGCTGAAATTTCAACTAACTTGAAAGGCCATTACAGCAGAGTCCCAGAAACCAACATACAGATCATAATGCATGGCACCAGGCAAAGACAGAACAATCTTTCTCCCTCATCCACTGATGTCTTTCAGACAACAGCAGCTGACAGATGCTGCTGCCCTCAGCCACAGTCCGAGCAGAAATGTCATCTCCCCTCCTACAGACCTCCCTCTGCAAACCTTTAGCAACACTTTGCTGGACGAGCTCTGGCCAGAGCTCTGTTGTAATTACTAACTACTCCAACACAAATCTCATAATGGCAGTTTCTTTACCAAAAGAACCAGGTTCTTTCCAACTGGTTTTCCTTTATGCCTAGCTAAATCGGGCAAAGAAAGCAGGATTTACACTGTATGAGGACACCATCAATTATGGCCTCCCATTGGCACCTCTTTCCTCATCAACAAAAAGGTGCTGTACAAGTTCATGAAATCCACTTAAATAAGTTCTTCTGAACATATCCTAGACATTATCAACATGCTACAGATCACACAAAACTTCACCCACTGGATTAACCTTGGTGGTCGCAGTGAATCACTGGAAATTCATTCTGAGTCACTATTTTCCCATTTATTACTTGAGATATTACTTAGAAGTTTAGAGTAAGAAAAATCTTTCACTGGGGGAAACTGTTTATGCATGCAAGTTATACAGAACTGTATCTGTGCTGTGTAGTACTTCCTGACTTTTGCCTGGCGGGTAGTTAGGACTGAAGCAGGCACTGAACGATGTCTAGAAGAAATACGCCTGAACAGCCCAGACTCACATCTATGAGATCCTAAAGCAACAGCAGCTTCTTTCACAGGCTAAAGGAGAGTTACGCACTAATAATTCTATGCAAAAGTATACACTATGCTTGAGCAGTGCCAATGAAGTAGGCAACTATAGAGAATGCTCTATGTGTCCAGAAGAGGTTGTAAGCATTTTTGTCTGGAGAGAAGAAACTGTTCATCTCTGCCCCAGCTACAGAACCGCCTCAGGCCACAGCAAGAGCTGGAAACTGCTGTTGCCACCTCGTGGGCTCCATGCTGACTGCTAAAGGATAGGTGCTTCCTACCCTGGGAGCAGATAAGTGCTAGTGTCTGAAGAGCAGAAACTCTCAAGCCAGTGAGCTGAAGATGTCCATTTACAATTGAGGATTCCTCCAGCAGAAGGCCTCCAGGAAGGAACAGAAGATAATAAAATGAAGACAGTGGAAGCTGTGCATAAGCAAAGACAGCCAGCTGACGTGATGCACTTAACTGGGTTGCAAAACCACCTTTACAAGAGCACAGAACTTCTTCTTAGAAATGCTATCAGCAGCCCACCTTAGGAAAAAAGCAAGAACGTGTGAGCAATATAGGACTGAAGAACAGCTTTCCTTCAGCATGAGCAGAAAGCATTAAAATTACTTTCCCAGCATTTTTATAAGGAAATATTTTTATACAGCAATTTACCTGAGGACTCAACTTGCCTTTCTCAATAAACTAGCCATTCGTGATGCTTGACTCAAAGTTCTTGATTAAGCAGCTCTCTCTCCCCTCAAAAACGAGAGAGTTTTCCCATGCCAAATGGAAGACACTTAAGCAAAGACCTCGCAGGAACTATTGCTTTCATTTTCAGCACCTAAGTCATGAAAAGCACAGAAAGCGAGAGGGAGAGAGCACTGCTGCTGCAATTTAGCAGCTGTGCAAATGCAGTCCAGGAGTTTTGCTATCAGAACATTCTCTCAAGTTGCACTTTCTTCACAGTTCATCCAAACTACATCTCGAATCAGATCAGAAATGACAATACAATAGCCTACAAAACATCATCAAGCTTAGCAAAACATCAACGGCTTGAGACCAAAATACCTAAACCCCAACTTTAACACAAAACTCCAAATACTCACAAGCTTTTTTAATCCTGTTCTTTAATGCACGAGATAGAACAACTCATTTAAAAAAAAAAAGGGGGGGGAGGGGGAAGGAAAAGCATGAACACAGTAACAGGAACATCTGGAGTCAGTTGAGTCAGTTGCCAGACCAGTCAGGGCTGGATCAAAATTCTTAGCTTGCCTTATGGATCAGCTGAATGCAAAGCTGCAGTGACTTCAGAAAATTCAGTGCATATCTCCTTTTGTTAACACAGAACACACACACCTGGGCTGCCACCTTTAATCCCTTTATAAAAGGAAAAGCAGAATAAATGCACCTGGAGAGCAGGCACCTAAATTGGCTGCTTTCAGCTCTTCCTCAGGACTTGAGTGGTATTTTATGGCATTTATCCATGCTACCAGAAGCAAGTGTTGGGAAACCATCACACACTACGGCAGTAAGACTGGACAAGCAGCCGTATTTGCATGAAGTAAGAAATTTACTGCTACGATAACATTAGACCCCAAAGCCAGGTCACACACAAGTGAGAAACACATCAGCAAACAGAGAAAGAACTGGCATCCAGGTAAACATAACACCCTAAAATAAAGGCCTGTGACTGAATGCATGGAAGCGGTGCCATGTTTTCTAGTATAGGTGAAAAAATCATTAAGAGTTTCTCAAAGGAAGTCTCCTCTCCCATCAGAACTCTAGCTCCATAACTGCAAGCAATGGAAGTTTATCTGGAATAAACTGAAAGCTCAGCATTGCGCAAAATCAAGGCAAAACTTTCAGGCTAGTGAAATTCATCTTAGATCACACATGTCCATTCAACTTAACACTAACTATTTTTGCAGCTTTGAGACATGAAAACTAATAGCAGCTGAAAAACTCTTAAAACAGCATCTGTGTGAATAACCTGACAGCTCTTTACGGAGTGGTGGAGAAGGAGAATGGTGGAAGGTGTTCTACCAAAACTGAAATGATGACCCATTGCAGGGATGCTGTTTTTAGAAAGAATTTCTTTTCAAGGAGAACTGAAGTTATAGGAATATTCATTATTATCCACCATCAGCCCTGACCCTCTCAATCTGAGCAAGAAGTGAGGGAGACAGGGACAGTTTGTGAAGCTCAGCAGTTAGTGGGTGAGACACTGGGTACAGTCCTGGAGGGACCATTTCTTTTTTTGTAGTACACGAAGTTTTTCACATGTTGGTGCTCATCCTGGACTGGCTGTTAGCTGGAGTAAGTTCCCCTTGGCTACCTTCTCTCGGAGGAGACTGCAACAAGACCAAAACACACCCTGGTTAATGATGTGTAAATATCCTGCAGGGTGCTTCCTGAGAGACCAAATGAAGCACAGGTGAAGCACAGCAGGATAAGAGCAGCAGGAGAGCACACCCCCAACTTATAAATAGTGATGGCTTTCAAAAGCTTTGTGTTTACAACTTCTACAGTTACAGTTCACAAGAACTGTTCCTAAAGAAGTCAAACCAGAACTTTTAAGCCACTCTTATTTACTATGTACAAGTTGCTGTTGGCCCCAACAAGTTGAATCCTATCTGGCATTTAGTTATCATAGAGATCAATATACTATAGCATTTTACATGTTCTGTGGCAGATGGCCTATCCTCCCTGGGGGCATTCTTTTGGAACTGCATCCTGAAAGGAATACTCCAAGCAATTCATGCATTTTTTACTTCCTCTACCAAAAAAATTACTTAAAACAATCTTTGTTTTGATAAAAGATACGTAATGAATGAGTAAGTTAGAATCAACCCAAGCATGTGAACTTCAAAGGACATTCTGCATTGCACAAGCAGGTCAATGTATTGGCCAGAAACATCTGTTCCTTATATATTTATATTTACTACTGTGAGAATTTGTCCAATCATAAGCACAATAAATCCATTTCCCTCCAGAATCTTCAATTCACCAATTTTAAGAGTTTCAGTTAAAAAAGAAGATAAATTTAACCTCTTTACATTGTCTCAAAGTCCACACTTCGCATGCCCATACCTTGACATGTATCTGGTTGCGCAGGACCGCGGCACGCAGGATCATGGCTTTGGCACGGCGCTGAAATTCTTTGCCCATTAGTAAAGACTTCTCAAAAGTTGTGCTACGCTGATCTACATCTCGAGCATAAAGAATCTGTAACCAATACAGAGAACTGTACACAGGAGCTATGACAGGGTTTCACAGCAGGAAGCCCTTTTTGCACAAGGGAACAAAGCCAAGGTATCATGGACTCTGAGTTTTACACACGGCTCAGCCCTATTGAACGTACCAGTCACAACATATGAATGCAACTTCGAAGCCTTCCAGAATGGAGAGTTTCTAATCTTAGTACGGCTGTTCAGTGGCTCTGATGCACTCACCTTACTGTGTGAGTCTATTCTGGCATTGATCAGTCCCTCCAGGATCAGCTGAGTAAGTTCATCTTCCAGAGCAGCCACTGTGGTATTAAAAGCAGTGGCCATCTTGCGCATATCTGCTGACACATAGGGGCTGAAGTACTAGGAAGAAGAAAATACTCAGTTGCCAACTGTACTCCCTGCCCTCTGGAAAACCATGGGAAAAGCAATTACAAAGAGACGGCCTTTCTTACTGTTCATCCAACTCGTGGGATTACAGGAACAATTACCTGAATAAGGGCACGATTTCGAATCTGGGTATAAAGTGTCCTGACATGAGGTGCAAGGTACATGTCCAGCAGCAGGTTGTCCTGTGCAAACAAAACAAACCCAAACAAACAAAAAAAAAGGACATCCAAATATTATTCTTATGTTCTGAAACAAATATATGTATATAGCTACACCTTAAGGGTATTATACTACAGCAAGACAATACCATAAAACAAGAATGAATAAATATAGCAATATATTTTAAAAAACTTGCTAAACTACTCCCAATTTCCATTTGCCGCATCAGGAGACAGAAGACACAGAAGAGCTGAACACTCTTAGTAGCTACTTCTAACAGTAACTACTTCTCACAAAAGGCAGGTGAAGGGTCTGGTTCTGCACTCTTACCCTGCAACTCACCTTCATCTCATCCAGCATCTTCAGGCATGAAGCATATTTAGATTCATAAAACTTGAAGATGATGTCACGAACCTGTGGTTCCAGCTCCAAAAACAATTTGAAGGAGCTACGGGTAAAGATGGCAGTGATAAGATATTGGAACCCACCACTTAAATACCCCACAACCCCATAACTCCAAGTTGCAAGGTTACAAACTCTCACTATCCTGTGAAAATGCCAAGATTTTACTCTCTACAGACCACACAACCCATTTTCAACAGGGCTGTGAGCCTGGAACACAAAGAGATGCAGCACAGCGTCAGAGCTATGGTGAAGGAAGGCAAGAGACTTTTGACAAACCAAGCAGTAGAAGTGTTTGGCAACACAAAACATAAAAATATTAGTGGGAATAGGTCAAAATGAGGACACACCACCAGAAAAAATAGGCCATGTTTGTGCATGCATGGTGGTCTGCGCTGGCCAGCTTTGCGTTCCCTTTCAAAGCACAGCTTTCACCAACGACAGCATGCAATAGGCAGGTTGAGCACGCAACTGTCTTAGGAATAACCTATCGTAAATGTGGGAAATCTTTGGGATGCACACTCTCTCAGAGCTCTCCCAATTCTCCATCACAGATTTGCAAACCCTGAGATCTCACCCTATGAATCAGCCAATAAAATAGTAGCATAACAACCCTTTTCCCACATTAGTTTAAAATTAGTGCTTCCATACACTTAGCTGACAGGAATTCAGTATCATTGCAATTCAATCTATGACACACAAATATCCATTTTTCTTCCCAAGGCTGTAATTCTCTTAACCTCATATATGTCATAGTTAGATTACGCTGCAAGTTCTATTAAGCATTATTAAATTGTATTAATACAACTAATGTACACCACAACAAGTGATAACATGAAGGCAAATTATCTTATAGCTGCCTCTGTGGGGGTTCTATACCTCTGAATTAATATCTGATATGCACCAGTGACGGAGAGAGAAAACTGGGCTATGGAGATGTCGGATTTGACTTGGGCTGGAAACTGCCATTGTAATATGAAAATTAACCACTGTGGTTTAGACAGTAAAACGTCACTTAATGCTAAAGCCAAACTGAGGCTCTGTGATTCTTTCTCTCCTGTATAAGAAAGCTATTACTCCTGACAGAATCCACTCTCAACCAAAGTCCCATGTCCCAAAAGATGTCCAGTACATACAAACTCCTCTCAAGGCATCACTTACCTGCTGGAGATAACATTCCGTTGCAGTTCCTGACGGTCAAAGGTAGCAAGGGCACAAAGACCACCATACACAGCCACATTGCTGGGAGACAACAGCTGGAGAGAGGGCAGGGAGAGACACAGGAAGCTGTCACTGACTACTAAAATGGCAGAAGGATGGAATTAAGTTTTCTGCCCCAGGCCTCCTCTTCACAAGTGACAAGATCAGTCCCTGTGAAACGGAGTGGAACCACTCAGCACGCTCTCAGGCATTCACCCAGAGCCTGAGTGACTGTCCATTGCTAGGAGAGCAGAAGCCAATTCCAACAGTCTACTGTCTGAGCTACAAATACACAGACCTCAGATGTGAGATACACAAATCTCACAGGTAATTCCCATGTGATCTACAGTAGATCATTTAGAGAACCCAAGAACTGAGACTAAAAAAGAAAAATGAAACCCAAAACTGAAAGCCCAAAACCCAACACAAGTCACAGCACCACTAAACTATGCAGGAATGCTGTGAGAATAACTACAACATCTGAATTTTACAACCTAATATTTAGAAGAATTACATCCCCTCCAAGACCTACACACACCTCCCTCTTGGTCCTCACCTCAGGGAAATCACAGTGATCAAATGATGCCAATAAGAAGCACTTTGCTGCCTGTTTGTACTTCCGAGCAGCTAGTTCGGCCAAGCCTAGGAACCAGGAAAAGTTAGTTTATGACAGCATACAAATGAGGAGAAACTGCAAAATCTGGGGAGTCCAACAGGACCCTGGCATGGTTGCTAGTGCCTTCAATACTGAAATGAAATGAGACTCTCAGGCAGTATTTAGTGTCCTTTGAACTACACTGACTCACACTGGTACCCTCTCTGAAGAAACTTAGGGAGAAAAAAGAAATGGCAAAAACAAGTCAGCAGTTACATCTCATCAGCTTTATCAAATTTTGCATTTCTGGTGAGAAAATAGAAAGTCTGTCAAATCTGAGAGAAAAAATAAACCAAGTGTACACTGCCATCAAAGAACCCTGTAGACAGCCAACAGGCAGAAAGATGGGCAGACAATACAGGAAGCTGAAGGATTCACCCACCTGCTGCACACTTCAGTTTGGTGAGAATTGCTTGTGTCTGGCTGTCTCTTTCTCCTCTTTGCTAAAGGTTAAGAAAAAGCAGTAGTGAGCAAACAGTATGAAAACCATTTTGATCACAACTGTCCTTGAGATATTTCATCCTAATAATTAACTTGCAAATCTCAACAGCAAGATAACTTCATCTTATTTGTCTTGGGAAATACGGCAAGAACTGAGGATAAGAAGTCTCTCTGTTTTTACCATGAGTCAGATTTCCTACACACAAATCATGGGAAAAAAGCAACAACAGAAAAGAAATAATACAGCAGCCAAGGAGACTGAATTAGAGAAAGAATGGGCTGTAAGATGAAAGGAGTCTTATAGAGAGTAAGTAATGAAGGGGGAAAGGAATAAATAGTTTTACAAATTTTGGAGACAGAAAAAAAAGGGAATACTCATGCAAGTTAAAAAGCAGGACCTTACTTCTGCAATTTCTGGTGTAGACTCAGCCTTGCTTACATAGCTCAGAACATGAGACCAATTCTGGAGGTAGACACTGACCTGTAGAGAGCCAGAAACAGTGTAGAACAGGCATGGATAAATGGTGTTACTTAGATAAGCAGTATCATTGCAGACATGAGAAGTGTAACCAGAGCAAAGTATAGGTGGACTTCATAGCAGATATCAGAAAGACACCAAGTACCACTTCCTGCAAACCCTCCTACCTTGATAACATTGAGGCACATGTTGATAACATGTTTAGCACTGGTGCAGTAATCACGGGCTCGTGAGTAACACTTGAGAGCGTTGCTGAGGTCCCCACAGTCAAGGTAATGATCACCTAAGTCATCATGGCCTCTCCTGGAGCACAGGAATTAAAATACCAATGAACTTTGTGCTCAGAAAGGGACACAGTCAGTTTGTTCCAAACAAGTAACTCAACACACTGACCTAAGGCACTAAATGCAGTTGACATCCTGTGTTAGGTGCCTGGAGGAGCAAAATGCTCTTCCTTGCTCCAGCAGAGCCTTCTGCATCTCACCTGATACTCTCCTTGATGGAGTTCCCTTTGTAATTTTTCAGATCTGTGTCGAGTTTCTCCAGTTTAAGAAGAGCTTTTTTGCGTGTAGCTTCAACCCAAGCTGAGTCAAGGGGAGGGGGTTCAATTCCACTATCAGGGACAGCATCAGGTGTATTCTGCAGTTCTCTGAAAGGAAAGTTTGAGTGTGGCTATTATGCTGCAAAGTTTTCAAAACAGAGGTCTTCTAAGTGGCCCTGCTACCCTAACAAACAGTCCTGCACACACAAACCAGACCAAAGAGAAAACACCGGGGGGGGAAAGGTCAGGGAAGATGCCAAGATTTCCAGTGAAAACAGTAACATCAATCATGAAAGCACCACAGATGTTTACAAATTCTTCTCAAAATTATCCTACTGATCTTTTGCAGATATTTTATTGACAAGCAAGTCATTGCTAATTTTAAAGAAACAACCTGCTCTATAAATCAATTGAAAGCAAGTTAGTAAGAGAGCTGCAATGGAAATATTTAATGACTCTAAAAAGTTACTGAATCCAATCAAACATCTCTATATGGGACACACGGTGCAAGTGTTTATGAGCTCTCTCCCCAACGATATTGTAATGGCTTGGTTGCACACCTACACTGTACAGGCACTATTCAACTTCTTTTTCCATCCAGCTCAGATCAACATATCTACTTGCACTGAACTCACATGCCAGTATTTTAAACATTGTGAGTTTTTTGGGTGGAGACTGCAGGCTGCAATGAACATACTGTCACACACACATGGTAAAGACTCCCAGGGCGAAACAGAAAAGAAATCAATATGCAAAGTAAAAAGATAATGCAAAGACAGGGAGTGTGGATGGCCAAGTGATGTATCAAAGGCTACCCTCAACCAGTAAAGCGAGGTGGGGGGGTGCAAACCAAAAGAAGACAAACAGATACAGTTTTCATTTCCGAACACCAGAGCATCTAGAAGAGGCTTCATCTCCAGAATCTACTAAGAAAGGACAACTGTGTTCATTAATATTTGAAGCAGTTGCAAGGACTAAACTCTCCTCAATACCTACCTGTAGCCTTTTAAAACACTAAAACTTCAGAATGAGATTATGTCTTCCGTGTTAATCTTTTTAAAAAGCATGAGACCTTAGGCCTGAACACAGATATTTCACTGCTGTCAAATTCTAAGGGTAAATACAATTTACATAAGAAACATGCTACTATTACATGCAAAGTCCCAAACTGGTCTTAAATACAAAAGCTCCCCAGGTTCCCATGATCTTTTAGTACCTGGTGGCCTCAGACAACTTCCTGTGGATTTCTTCGTACACATCAACATTGAAAGTTCTCTGGACAAATGACAGAGCCATCTTAAGAGCTTCCACCCGCAGCTGGGGGCAGTGATCAGCAATAAACTGCAGTCGCTCGATTCGCATCAGCCCGCTGTAGCTCGAGGCATACTGCTCCAAATCCTGCAAACAAGACCTGCTCTTAGAAGGTGAAGACGCAACACGAAATCAGGCTACTCCTCTGTGACCTGCACAGGTTTGCCTGCAGCCCTGACCCCTCTATGGAGGGCAACATGACTCAGACAAATGAAAAATCAGGTAAGATTATTCTGTTTCTGTTTTCTTCAAAGGTTAGTAATTTCCTCAGAAACATGCAGTACAACACAATTTCGCTTTCTTTATTTCAGTTGTGATGCTGTCCATAAGGCATCAGCTCATGCATTGTAAGCATCAGTTAAATCACCTGCTAATAACTTTATCAAGTTTCCATTATTTGAGCTGAAGTTTCCTAAACCAGACAACCATTCCACATGTAGTTTTTCCTTGAAAAATAATTCAAAATAGTTTCCATATGACAGTTTGCATTCTTTTTCTCCCACTAATTTCTTAAAACATCTCCTCTGATAACAAATAAGATCTTTTACTCTTGAGGAAGGATTTGAGTTTTAAATTCTGAACACTTAACAGATTTTAAGCCTTGGGGTGGAAGGGAGAAGAAAAGCACAAAATGACTAGTAAAGATATGATACAGCATGGCAGGGAGATTGCCTGAAGACAGAAGTCCACATGCAAACAACCACAGCAGAGTGTTCAGGGCAAAGTCAAGCATTCAGGCAGTAGGAAACACCTGACACAGGTTGCTTGCCCACATCTAATATACATCCTGTGTCATGTCTGACCCCCCCCACCCCTGCATGTCTAAATTAAGATACCGTTACAGACGCCACAGGAGCATTTTCTAACATGATTCTTGCCTGATTCAGGGCAAGAATCACCTTGCTCTGAGACTGGAACACGACCGTGTACACTGAAAATTTGTGTTTAGGATTCCTGCTTTATTTGCCACATAACTTCAAAAATATAATGACAGGAGCATTCTTTCTTCCACAGTTTCATGCCTGATGGTGTACAATACTCCTGAAATCCCCGAGTAATTTCACTTTACTCTTCAGCAATTTGAATGTCAAAGGGGAATTATGGTCCTTCACATCAGTTACGGTGAAAAGAAAACTGCTAAGTTTTGTGGCACACTAGGTGCTATAGTAATAGCAAAGACAAAGGTCACAACATAATTTCTTCATCACTCTAGCTTCAGAACAGAATTGAAATGCAATGAAATCAAACACGGTATCAGGTCATATGCTAAAAACCAAACCAAACATCAAACAAAAAAGACAGAACTAACAAACGAATAAACAAACAAAAAACTAAAAGAGGGCTGTGCAGTACACAGTGAGTAACCATATGGCAACTGTTAATAAGGCACAGGGACAAGAGGAACCATTTAAAGCTCCAGAAGTTATGTGAGATCCAAAGCTTCCTAATTAAATGCTTTATTTTGCAATTTTAACGTTGCTTTAACTTTTTCCAATCAACATTTTTGTTCTCTTCTGCAACACCCATCTCTCACTGTTACAGAGCTAATACATAAAAATTGCTCAAAGTATCAAACAATTAACTAAAAACTGAAGAAACTGATATGAGCAAATATAGCCTTTTACAGTTCTGTGGGCTTTAGTCAGTCTCCAGAGAATTAAACAATAAAAGAATTCAATCCTCAAATATATACTTAAAGCACCTGAGCCTTGCTCCTCAAAGACCAAGCCTCAAAATAAAGGAATTACACAGAATCACACAGAACCACAGAATGGTTTGGGTTGGAAGAGACCTTAAATATCATCAAGTTCCAACCCCCCTGCCATGGGCAGGGACGCCTTCCGCTAGACCAGGTTGCTCAAAACCCCTGTGTCCAACCTGGCCTTGAGAATAGAAAGCAAACGTAGCAAGTGCCTTTAGCTGAGCAGCACATCATATGCATCATTACACATCTCTAAGTAATCAGAGATGGACTAAACCATCTCAGAATGGAAACTGTCTCAAACAGGCAACAAGCAGCAAGTCACAAAGCAGCGATTCCTCCTTCATCTCAGAAGGTGCAGTAGAGCTCAGTATGTGACAAGGAGCTACAGAAAAGGTCACGGCTATTCTTACCCCACCTTGCTTTGAAGAGAATCTATTAATCTCTACATAACAATCTGATAAGGAGTAAAATGAAGGAGTTTTTCCAAAACCTCACAGGAAGAGGCCATGCCCAAGAAATGTAACCCGTTAGCCCTTGACCAGCACATACCAGAGTGGGGTTCTCCACCACATAGTTGATATCAGGTGCATTTTGCTGATCTTCTTGTGGATCTACGTCAATCTGCATGGGCTCTACTGCACCCTAGAATTGCAAAATGAGGTGAAAAGTAGCTTATTACATTTGGGCACGAAAAAGCTATGCGATTCAATCTATTAAGAACTTGCTTAAATACACATTCATTTTTTAAATGAAAAACACTCCTCAGTCTTTGGACATGTTTAGGATTTTTCTCTAGCAATACCACTACTCAGCACCATACTTTGTCTAAAACAAGCAGCACTAAGGCTCAGCATTCCCACAGAACATTTTATTTTGTTTGGTAGATTATCAGGCAAGAAAGTGAAGGGGTCAATAAATCTGGTTCTACAAAGTACCTCAGGCATGCATACTAAATGCTGTATGATGTTCCATTTCTCTTCCTTGAACAAGAGCAGGCATTAACATTCAGCTCAAGAAGTACCCCAAAAATCACAAGAACCTTTCAAAGGTGCTTTACTCAATGCTTAAAAGTAGTTGTTGGGTTTTTTTCTGGGGGGGTGGGGAGACAAAGAAAGGATGACAACTGTTACACTTTTAACAGTATTAAAAAATGTAAAGAACAGAATGCAGAATGGTAATTCCAGAGATTCTAACAAATACTGGGGAAAAAATTACCATCAGTTGAACTATCCCCCTTTATTTATCCGAGTCCAACTGTTTAGGCAGACTGTCTTTTGCAGAACAGCAGAACTTTTTTCTCCCAGTATATCGTGCACTGCTTTGAACCAGTTCAGTGACCTCAGTACAACTGCATCAAGACAATGCCTGCATGTCTTCCCATTTAAGAAGTAACTTGGTTAGCACTTGGATGGGAGACCGCCTGGGAATACTGGCTGGGCTTAAACCATGACAAAACCCAATTTACTATACAGTCCCACAAACAAAACCAGTATGCTAGCATGAAATTCTTTTCCTTCTCCTAGTCGAAAGTGTGCTAAACATTCACTCCAAGTATTACGATTTTAACTCGGGAAAAAGAAGCTGAATGTCTTCTTATAACATGCTGAATATGTGCAGATATTGCCATAAGCAACACCTGATTTGAAGCAAATTGTACAAGTGGGCCTTAGAAAGGACAAAAATGCCTTACCCCCACCAACACCAAATTATTTCCATGGTTTAATTGATTTTGCTGTCTGTTAAGACATAAATTATAAGAGGGATTTGGGGGTTGGGGGGTGTGTGAGGACAAATAGGGCAGATCCAGATTTCCTAGCTCTAAGAGTTGATCCATCTTGTACTCCCCCACAGCCTGCTTATTCTTTCACAGACTGGTAGGTACCAAATATGCACGTATCTCAACACTGAGATCTCTGGGTCTCCCAAAATCTAAAGTAAAGCATATAAAGGTTTGTTTCCTAGCTTGGTATTCTCTGCATGAAGGAAAGGGAGGAGGGTGCAAAGGAGAGTTTGATTGTTCAGATCAGCACCCAGGAAAACCATGCATATGAACAGTTAAGCCACCATACATTGAGACCATTACTTTTTCCATTTTTATCTACCTTATCTCTTTTCTTATATCAGAAACACTAAGTGTCAGGGTTGGTTTTTTTTAGGCTGTGTTTACCTACCATAGTAAAAACCTGAAATGGACTCCTTAGAAGAAATCAGCATTACAGAAATTAACAGTAACTCCAGCTGGTGGAACAGAATGATTTGTGTCCTGCTGCGCTGGTAGACTATACTCTGCATTTCTCTCTTAACTCCCAGATAAGGAAAAACACAAGTGGGCTGGAAGTCCCACTAGGACATGCAAACTCAGACATTTTCAAGCTAACTCTTTATTTCGGAAGATGCAAATTTCGATTAAGAACTACTCAAGCCAATAAAATAATGCTCCTTCCCCAAGACGTCCTGAGCCCAGCAGGGCGCGCAGTTGGAAGGTTCCTCACAAGGCCTTACACAGGCTGATTCTCTGGTGCTCCCTGAGCTCTCCGACTGTACTCAGGAAAACATGTGATCTATTGCGGGGGTTGCAGTCCAGACCTGCCACTGAAGCTGAGCTGGATGCTGAACTATCCCTCATTCTGACCCGACTTCCTGCAACCCTGAACCCTGACAGAGAACTTACTAGCTGCTAAAGGAAAGAGAGACCGTTAACTCGCAAAGGGATCACCTGTGCTGTTACTGAAGGTCCAGGCTCTGTACACCGACCCCCTCTGGGCTCCTGCGGCTTTCCCCCTGTACTGCCGACTCTCAGTTCCTCTTCATCGCCACCTCGGTATACCCTGCGCCACTACCCAGGCCCTACCTACGGCACACACAACGCGGAAATCAAGCAAGGGGGCCGCTGCAGCGGCGGGGGACGCCGCGGGCGCCGGAAGACGCTCGGCTGGGCGCTGTTCACCGCGATCAGCGGCGGAAGCGACACAATGGACCGGGCGGAAGGGCGAGCGAGGGCCTAGGGCCGGCCGAGAGCGGCTCCCCTTCCCGCGAGGAAGCCTCGGGCGCGGAGCCGAAGGGGAAGGCCGCACCGCGCCACCCGGAGGCCGCGGCAGGGCCAGGCCGCGCCGCGCCATGGAGCACCGCGCGGGAGCAGCGCGGGAGCGGGAACGGCCGCGGCAGGACCCGGCGGGACCCGGCGGCTGCCCCGTACCTGCAAGTTAAAGACCTGGACGGGCAGCGGCATCCTTCCCCTCGCGGCGACCACTTCTGGTTGACCTCCCCGCCTCTGCCTCCGCTTAGGCTTCCACTTCCGGGCCGCGCGGCGCCGCCAGACCGCATCCGACAGGTGAAGCCCTTAAAGGGGCCGCCGCCCGTCTTGCCTCTCCCGCCGGCGCACCGGGCGGCGGCGCGGGCGGGGCGGGGCTGCGCGGGGCTCTCGTCGCCGTGGGGCCCGGCCGCGCTCGCCTGCCCACGCCGCCCGGGGCGGCCTCCCCCGCCAGTCAGCGCGGCCCGGGGTGCCCGGGCGCTCCTCTCCGTCGGCCGCGGCGACCGCCTGGCCGGGACCGGGCAGCTGTTGGGGAGAGCGGGAGGCGCGGCCGGGCTCCCGGTGCCGGCCCGCCCAGAGCCGCCGCCCGCCCGCGGGGCCATGAGGCGGCCGAGCAGCGCAGCGCGGGCCCGCGGGGCTGCAGCATGAGCCCCTCCCTGGGGCTCCGCAAGGCCTGCTTCCTGCTGTCCGTCAGCGCTGCCGCCCTCCTCCTGCTCCTGCTGCCGCGGGGGCAGCCCCCCGCCGCGCCCCGCCGCCGTCCGCCGCCCGCCGCCGGGTCGAGCGGGCCCCCGCCGCAGCGGGCGGGCTCTGGGGGCAGCGCTGTGTCCGGCACGCGGGCGGGCTCTCGTGGGGAGCCGGCGGCCGGGGCCGGAGGCCTCGCCGGCAGCCCGCAGCCTGTGCGGAAGAGCCGCCCTGGGGCTGCCGGGGGCTCGGGCAGGGAAAGCCTGGAGCTGAAGGACATCTTCATTGCTGTGAAGACCACGAGGAAGTACCACAAGAGCCGGCTGGAATTGCTGCTGCAGACCTGGATCTCCCAGGCCAGGGGACAGGTGAGCCGGGGCAGGCGGCCGGCGCCTGGGCCTCGTCCCGCGGCTTTCCCGGGCAGCAGCTGCGCCTTCTCCCTGCGTGTGTTGAAAACCTCTTTCGTAGGGAGATTGAGGAAGGTCTCTGGGCCTACCTCCGGAAGAGTTCATAGTTGTTTAAGGTAGCTACGTGCAAGCTAGGAACAGTGGTCCAAGCAGAAGCAGTTTGCAGACTTTTGTATGACTGGAAAATGCTACAGGATAGTGAAACATCCCAAGTGCTGACACATCTAAGCTGATGTTTTTGTCTAAGTAGTTCAGCGACTTAGGTTTTTCCATAGAATAATGTAGAATTTGTTCTTGTGTTCCCCTTGTTTGGGAATTTCAGTCCATTCAAGCACATTAATGCTTTGCCCAGCAGCTGGGACAACACTGTTACCACCAGGACCTTTCCACCGACTTACTTTCTTGTCTTTTAGCTTGCTTAACACCTGAGGATGACTCCTAGCCAGAGAAAGAGCGTGAAGTTGCAGAGGGAGGGAGGTACTACCAATAAAGACAGTCATTCCTATCTGGAAATGAGCAGTCTGTAGCCTGAGCTGAGGGAAGTAAGATCTTGGATGCTGAAATGAATTATTATTTTATTGAAATGAGACTGTAAAAGCTTATCAAATAAGGCAAGGGCTGAAGTTGCTGGGGTTCTCCCCATCCCACTTAGAACAGTTACTGTGAAGTAAACTAACAAGAGAGAAACCTTCAGAGTTCTTACTGCAGATGACCAAAGCTGGAATTAGTTTCTGAAATTCTTGAATGTGGACAAACCATTTTTGTCTTCCACAGACATTTATATTCACGGACTGGGAGGATCGGGAGCTACGTCTGAAAGCAGGTAAGCTGTGTAGCATAGGTGCACTCCGTCTGCTAGAGCTGCGTGTTGTCTCTGTCACACTTGCGCTAGAAGTTGTTCTTTCATGCTGTACAAACAATTAGGGAAGTTAAGATGGAGAAAACTTCTCCTTTCACAGGAGAATATGCTGCTGCTTCTTACCACCTGGACAAGATGCCTGGAACTTCCTGAATACTGGGTTCCCCTTTGCACCCACTTCTTTCCTGTTAGTAACGTTAAGTCTATCTGTTCCGAAGTTATATTAGGTATTTCCTTTGCATACAGTCTCATAGCACTATTCACATACCCTATGCTCACATTTTTATGTTCTCTACAGCCCACATGCCATATGCATAACCCATGAGCCCTGTCCTGCAGTTTACTCTCCATTTGTGCACCATATGCAGTTCAGATGTACTGTATCAGTGCCAAGTGTGTCCTTCTTTTGTAGTCTTTTCTGGACTACACATGCTTCTCAAACCTTAAAGAGCTGATCTCTATTTTTCTAGGGGATCATATGATCAACACCAACTGTTCTGCTGTCCATACCCGGCAAGCTCTCTGCTGCAAGATGTCTGTGGAATATGATAAGTTCCTGGAATCTGGGCAAAAGTAGGTGAAACACATTGTTCTGATTTACTTTGTTTCTTCCAGTTCTGTGTTCACAGGAAACTTGAGTAACCTTCTCTGTTCGAGTAAGGAGTGCAGTGTTAGCTAAAATGTAGTGATGAGCAGAGGGAGGGAGGGAGCACAGTATGAAGCAGTGTTTGTAAACGAGCATTATCTGAAATGCGGAAAAGATGATAATCTAAAGAGGGTTATTAATTTCAGCCTCTTTCCAGAATTAGGATCTGTGGGTGCTTTCATCTTGCAAAGTTTGTAATTCAGGACAATGGGAAATACTTTTCTTCTCCAAGCCTGAAAGAGTAAGACTCAGCTGTTAAACCTATAACTCATTTCTTTGCTCTGCATAACTTTCTTATTTTGTTTTATTTGAAGATGGTTTTGCCACGTGGATGATGACAACTATGTGAACCCTCAGACTCTCCTACATCTCTTATCTGCCTTCTCACACAGCCAGGATGTCTACGTCGGGCGACCAAGCCTGGACCACCCTATTGAAGCAGCTGACCATGTTCAAAGTGATGGATCAGTAAGCAAACTTCACAGTTAGTCTGAAAGGCATCCTGACATTCTAAGCTTTTAAAACCTTGAGAGTTCATAGGATTCCCTCATGAAAACAAGTTATATAATCTGCAAGCAACAAACCTGGTACTCGTGATTTTCAGAGGTGGGGTGCTGGGTTAAATGAATCTGCAGTCTGAGCTCCTGTGCATATGTACAATAGGTTTGTTTCCTGGGTGGATGTCTGTTTCTCTTCCTTTACTCATGTATGCTGGTGATCTCCCTCACACTGAGGTGAGTAGGGCCTCCCCACCTTTACTCTTTCCTTAGTGGTTTTCAGGGCAGTGTTCCTTGATCAGAGTTTCATTTGAGAGAACAGCTAGCTGGGCTTTCAGCAGCCTAAATAAATAGGAATTAATCTGTAGTCTTTCTGACTCAAGTGCAGTATGTGATATCCAATAGAACCTCAGGTTTCCTTCCCTGCTCAGCCAAATGGGAAAAGCTGATCATCAGTAACTACTGTGTGTTTTTTCTTATTGCTCTTCAGAAGACAACCGTGAAATTCTGGTTTGCCACGGGTGGAGCAGGATTCTGTATCAGCAGAGGTCTTGCCCTGAAGATGAGCCCCTGGGCCAGGTAAACACCGTTCCTAGCTGAGCTCCATCAATATGTGTGTGGTAGGTTTTAAAGTATATTTTGTCTCCTATGCTCCATCTCACAGCTTGGGTAATTTCATCAGTACTGCAGAAAGAGTGCGTCTTCCTGACGACTGCACTATTGGCTACATCATTGAAGGGCTGCTGGAGGTAAAGCTGCTGCATAGCCCATTGTTCCATTCCCATCTGGAAAATCTGCAAAGACTACAAGGCGAGTCTGTGCTGCAGCAGGTAGGGCTAAGCCTCATGTTCTGTTCTTATAATTACACCTCAGTCTGATCAGAAAGAGTACTCTCCATAGACGTAGCACTCTTCAGCAAAGAAGGATGTCTGCAGACTCACTCTGTGTTCTGGGAGCTGTCCCCCATCCAGTTCGCTCAGTTAGGTAAAAAGCATACTTTCAGCTTAGCCAATTAGGTCATTCAGCTGTGCCCTCCTTTGGGGACATGTTCTGCTACATTGAGCCCTAATATGGTGCTTCCATCTCATTCTAAAGTCTGACTTTCCATGAGTCACAACAGGAGCAAGTGTAGAAGGGGGCAGTATTTAGTTTGCCTGCTATATAAGAAAGTATTTGTGTCTTTGCCTAACAAAATCTCAGTCTTAATTCATGCTATTCTAAAAGACTAGTGTGGCAGCTGTAGCAAGTACCTCTTCAACAACTAAGACATAGATAAATGTCTGATCATTTTTAAGAATAATTTGCCTGAATCTCAAGAAACTTAATGTTTCTTAGGGAAAAAACCAAGTATTTTTAGTTGCTTGGATACCTTTTTACTCATGGGCAGTAGGTGGAGCTATGAGGCTATCCAGAAGCTTTGCCTTTTGCTGTTTGGCACCATGACCAAACGGGAGTGTGGTTTTGCTCCTGCAAACTGCTTGGTTACATTTTCCTGGCAATTGTATTAGGCAGCAGAAGTGTACACTGAGGGCCAAATTCCAGTAGGACGTAATCTCCTTCACATTAGTGAATTTAACTGTAGGCTGAGTACAGCCTTGTGTTGGTGATCATTGTTTCCCTGAGACTGTAACAGCTGACCCAAAATCCAGAAAACCTGAAATCAGAAAAAAAATGTAAGTCGTCTTGTACCTGGCACCTGAGGATTTCTTAATGCAGTGCTTCTGTGGTAGAATAGCACCAAATTGGAGTTGAGTTCTAAATGTTGCTGCCAGGTTTGTCACATGGCAGTCCTTTGCATGCCATTTAACAGCCAAATGTTTCTATTTTCCCTCTGTGCTAAGACACTACTATTGCAGATTTCAGGCAATGTCCAGTGAGGACGAACATACGTTATTTAGTGAAGATACAGGTATTAGTGGGATTAATGCCCTTAGAAAGCTTATTATAACTCATCCTGTCCTTCAGGGCAATGCAACTTTCAACTCCTATGTTTATTCTCCCACGTTGCCTTCAAGTGAGCAGTGGTCCATTTGATAGCTACTGTTCAGTGCCAGTATTGCTTATGTTAAAACTAAGCACTGTTTTTCAGATGTAATCCGCAGTTCAGATGAGACAGGATCCTTGGAGTCTGTCTTTATACCTCATGAATAACCCTGCTGTCGTGAATAATCCTGGTGTTCTCTGCACTAGTGTTAAAATCTTGAATATTCATTTGCTTTTACAGGTAACCCTAAGTTATGGAGACCCTGAGAACAAACACAATGTTGTGAGTGTGGGAGGAGTGTTTGGCCTTCAGCAAGATCCAACACGGTGAGTGTCCACTTCCAAAACAAGTTCGCCTTACCTTGTTCATGTTTATCAACTCTAAGATGATCAAACCCACTTATGGGGTTATTTTCTCATGTCAGCTCTTGTTGCTGTGCCAAAGGCAGGTAGACCCACTCTCTCTGCTCAGACTGCTGCACATTCAATGTATGTTCTCTGTATGGAGAATTCCAATCTAATTTTTTTCCCCTCTCTTCATAGATTCAAATCTGTCCATTGTCTGCTCTATCCCGACACTATTTGGTGCCCTGCTAAGAAGATGTCATAATTCTTGTCTGGTCATTGACACCTGTATCTTACCTAGTTTGCATAAGACTGGAATTGTGGTGGACTTTTTGTGGTGGTTCTTCTGGGAGACAACCAGAAGTATCTACAGAGGAGGTAGACAGACTCTATTTACAAAAGCAAGGTGTTCAGCTGCAGCCTGGGACATCCCAAGAAGCATCCTTGTTCTTTTGTCTAGTGGCTCTTTGTATAATGACTACAGTCATATGTGTTTGAGTTACTTCACACTTTCATCTGATGTCATGTGAATCTGTGCTTGGACACATCCTAGGCAAATGCAGTAGTTGCAGTGTTAGCATTCTTACCGCTGCTAGGGGCTTTTAGAGGCCACTGTCTTGAAGCTGGAGTGATATAGCAGACTGTAGTCCCCATGGTGACAAGAGGGGAAGTTTTCACTCATCTTTCTTGGGAACAGAATTATTTAAGAGCTTCTGTGGCCTGCCATATTAAAATTCCACCTGTGGGCCAGAACAGGGTCTGTTTGTAAACACCAGAAATCCTGGAATCACTAGGGTAAAAAAGGCTGAAAGCTTTAGTCGTGGGAAAACTTGCGTAAGCGTAAGCTTACTCAGGACTGGGTAAGACTCGCTTGCATGCGTGTTCTCCCCTGTAGTCCATGTGTACCTCCCGTGGAGGTGATTGTCAGACTTGGCTCTCTTACCAGCTGAATTGCAGTGTTTGTTGATTATGATGGTGGTCTGCCAGATCCAAGCCTATTCCCTTGATATTTGATCCTGAAGAAGTATTTGCCAGACTACATGGTAATCATCTCTCCTGCTTTGCCCACAGCAGGTGGTATGAGCTAGAGCATGCTCACTGGCTGAGGAAATGCCTCGTTTCTGACGCTGTGCTGTGTCTTTTGCTGTCTGTGAGGGAGGAGGAATGCTTGATAGCAGTTAATGCCCTGAGGAAGTTTTTGATGGTATCATTTGAGGACCTTTAATTGTACAACTGTGATTACTCCAGTTTGTTCACATAATCTGTTGATTACCCTAAGGTCTAGATCAGTGTTTATTTTTATTCAATGTTTCAATAAACAGTTCATGCAGTCCCTAACAGGAGACTGCACACGCACAAAGGCAGAAGTTCAGTGCTGCTGCTTTTTAAATCAAGTAACTTTAGTTTAGAAAGTGGAAGAAATGGAGCTACATCTGTTTCCTTTGCTGTTAGCCCAAACTTTGGCCATGTGCAATCCTACCTGACATGAAGAACAGCATAAAAAATTACTTTGCAAAACCTCTGTTTATTGTCACAAACTCTTAAGAAAATACTTGCTAGGTTAGTGCTAGAGTCTGAGGCTGAGTTAATGGGAGAATAATAGAAGGCATTGTGCAAACTGGAACCGTGGTTCCATTCCAGCTAGAATGTGCACCTGGCAACAGTTACAGCTGAGCTGTGGACGTCAGCTACTTGCTTTACGTGCTGCCATCTGAAAAGTGGTGTCATGTGGGCAGAGGCCTGCAGTGGATCCAAGTATGAAACTGAGCAGCGGTGACAGTGCCCTGCCACACGCCGCTCCCCACGCTCTGTTTTTGACAGAAACTTGTCAGCGTTTACCTGTGTACGGTGTCCTCTGCATGGTTTTAGTTAATTGCACTGAGGAGCAAATAAGATGATGCTACTTGCTCCAGTCCTGCAGCTCATGCTTAAATTCCTCCTTCATGTCTACTAAGGTGACCATGAGGTATTGGAATAAGAATGCTGCATCCCCATTGGCTCCAAGTCCAGCTTAGCACAGTGGCTATTCCAGAACAGTTACACCTATAACTAACAGCCTGTTACAGAAAACAGAGGAGGACTTGTGGAATTCCAGGTTGTGGTATATTCTACCTCTTTATTAAGTCTTCTGCTCACTAGAACTGAGGTGTCCTGTGGTTTAATGATTTGTCTTTAGTGGCTCTGGAGATTCCAGGTATCCACAGAAACTTTTTTTTTTTTAAGCATTGTTTTCAACAATTCTTGTTTTCAACCTCCTGTAGCAGAAAGCCGTGAAACTTCATGAGCTCTTGATGAGGTTTTGCCTTCAGACACTGATTCTGCACTCTTCTGTTGGAGCTTTTCTTCCATGGTAGCAGCTTGTGTAAGGTATCACAGCCAGCATGGACTGGGTAGTGATTGTGGCAAACTTTAGTTCAGAATGACTACACTACACGTGGATGGCAGCAAAACTGAGTAGTACAAGTTTCAAACTGTAGTCACTGGTCACCCTAAACTAGGTGTGTCAAAGAGCCACCATACTCTGAGCTGGTAGGGTGTTTCTTAAACAGAGAAAGGACCACGTTCTCCTGCATGGCAATACAGAACTGTACAATCTGTCCAACTTCTAAGGTTTCTTGTGTTGACAATGCATTAGGCTGTGTGGATACATTAGGATGCAGCTTTTTAATCAAACTGCTGTCTCGTACATAAAGTGATTCTGCAAAATAAATATTTAAATATGTCAAAGGCTGTTTTGTGATGTTTCTTTACATATTCTCTATTCCAAAAGAGGACCATAAGCCCTGTAATCCAGAAAGCTACAGCCATGTGCCAGGCTGTTGTGATGCCAAATGGTCAAAAAGTATGTGAGTTACATGACTTGGATGTGCAGAGGAACAAATATGGATGAGAAGAATCCTGGCACAATCCAATGATTAACAGAGTAAAGTAAAAGAATTTAAATAAGAACTAAGTTAATTGTTGTAAACTTGTCTCTCCACTTTCCTATTCTGTTTCTGCACTTACTAAATATGCTGCAGGAGCTCTTAAATTTAAGAGTCCTCAGAAAGCAATGAAATTGGGTAAAGTATTACAGACCTGTCTGGTTGCATTGTGTAATTGTGCTCCTCTGCAGTTACACAATGCCAGCTCTGTACATCAGGTGGTGCAACTGCCATGCTATCATTGGAAATAAACCGTGGTGTATTATCTGTGACCTGTTGGCTAGCTCTAGTCTGTTTTTCTGTTGTACCTTCCAGCACGTTGCTGTTGTCACACAGGTGCTGCATGAGAAGTCCTGCATCCTCAGGTGCAGAGCCAGTGTACTTAGGGCTGATTTTATAGGCAATGAGGCCTGCAACTCGAAGTGGGCAGAGACGTCCTGGGTCTTTTCATCCTCTGGTAAAAAAGCCTGGTTTTCTGCGGTCTCTCTGTGATACTTCAATGAGAATCAGAGCCAAGAAGACTGATCTCTGCACCCCCATCTACCTGCTGGGCGAGCCCAGGAATGGCTTCTTGCTGCGTCCTCCGGGAGTTGCAGCAGGGCGGGCCCGCGCTCTGCCCCTCCCAGTACGCGGCGCAGCGCGTCCGCACAGCCGGTCCTCCACCGCGGCCGGGTAAGATGGGACTGTTGCGGGGCAGCCCGCGCCGCCCTCCCGGCCCTATTAGGCCTCTCCGCTCTTGGGCCCCGCCCGGCCCCGGCACCGCCTCGGGCTGGCGGGCCCGCCCAGGCCGCAGTCCGCGCTCCTCCCGCAGCATGGAGCCTCACCTCGGCTTCCGCGGGCGCCGGGCTCTGGTGACTGGAGCCGGCAAAGGTGGCGGGGGCCGGGGCCGGGGCGGGGGCCGGGGCCGAGACTGGGGCTGACGCCGTCTCCCCGCAGGGATCGGGCGCGCCGTGGCCGTGGCGCTGAGCAAGGCCGGGGCCCGCGTGACGGCGCTGAGCCGCACCGCGGCGGACCTGGAGAGCCTCGCCCAAGAGGTACCGACCGCCCCCCTCCTGGGGACCTCCCGGGACCCCTCCGGGGCCGCCTTCCCCTGCCGCGGCACGGCCCCCCCGCGCCATAACCCAGCTGGGCCCCGCCGCGCCTCCCGCTCCCCCGCGGCCGTCCCACCCACGGAGGCCACCCTCGCCGCAGTGCCCGGGAATCGAGCCCCTATGCCTGGACCTGGCCGACTGGGACGCCACGGAGACGGCGGTCGGCGCGGCGGGGCCCTTCGAGCTGCTGGTGAACAACGCGGCCGTGGCGGTGCTGCAGCCCTTCCTGGAGGTGACGCGGGAGGCCCTGGAGCGGTGAGTGCCGCGGAGTCGGGCTCCCCGGAGGCCGCTGCCCTCGGCTGCGCTGAGGCCCCGCGGGGCGGGCGCTGCCGGCCGAGCGTCAGCCAAACCCGAGCGCCGGAATGTGGCAAGGCTGTCCAGAAGCTGGTGTCTCCTAGAAAGGAAGCAGCTGTGCAAGGGCACCGGGTACGCACACACACACGTTTAGAACTGCTAGCATTCCCCTACTTGATGGTTTGTTAGTTGCTACTGCTTACGTCTGTTTTCTTTACTGTATTTCATACTTCTCTAAATCACCTTTCCCCCTGTAAGCATCAAAAGGAAACCAAGTAAAGCACTGCTTAGTCCAGTTACTGAGTAGCCAGAACCTGCACTTTGATCTTGTAGGTGATGGCGTGCACACACCGTCCAGCCTGCACGGGACACAGGAGCACCTTTCCCTGTTAATCAGGCTCAGAGCTTCCATTCTAGCTCCAACCCAACCTCTGCTAAATGGAAAGGCAGTTGTTATTAAGATAATTCAAATATAGAGAAGACAAAGCCAGGTAACAGAGTATAAAACTGTTATGGTGGGAAATTAAATTTGCTTGCTGCAATAACATCTGTTTATCTCAAAAGATCCATAGTTCCAGTCAGGGGGATAAGCTTTAGGATACAGGATGTGGAGTCTGCTTCCTTCTGAGAAGATAGGTCATGCTTTGTCCCCGTGTTAAGAATGGCTTTTGCAGGTCTGTTATCAAGGATTCATTTATGACTAGACTAAAATGTATGGATTCCACTAAGACTGTTCTGCAGAACTAGCAGGTAAAAACCTGACCAAGGAAGGACTCTGTGGCCCATCTTACAGAAGATTTGCTATTTTAAAGCCATGTGAAGGGTTTGACCTAGGAAGAGTCACTGGCTGAGGCCCAGGGCTCACAGTTTAAACATCAATAGAGGACCTACATCAGGCTGCTCAAGACCAGAGTCCTGCTGGACTAGTGCACCTCCCGCCGCACTCGGTGAATGCTTTGCTGCTGGGAGCGTGCCCGTTCTTGCTGGCCACTCAGCTGCTGTTCCTGCCCCTTTTCTAGAGTACCACCAGTGTTTCCAGGATGACAGCAGCACTTGTCCTCTGCTGCCTCCCAAAACAACTCCTCTCTGGCATGCAACCACTCTGCAACTTTTCAATTTGATTTATTTGTAGGTCTCTTGATGTGAATCTTCAGGCTGTGCTTCATGTTTCCCAGGTGAGAAAGAATTGTTGCTGCAGGTGTCTCCATGAATAGCAGTGGCTAAGCTGTTCTACATAGTGGGGATAAGTGTCCTCTGTGGGGACTAAAGGGACTGTAACCCAAAGTTAAGCTGACAATTTGCCCTTCACTCTCACTTTGACTCTCTGTTGTAAGTGGAAGGCAGGGACAACTTATTTCCTCCATATGTTTTTGCTCTCTTGGCTGCCATAATAGCCAGCAAGATTCCTCCTGAATGAAATAATGATTTCTCCTGTTATGATTCTGGCATATCTTTTTGTTTTCTCCCCCCGCTCCCAGATTGTGGCTCGGCAGATGATTGCACAGGGGGTGGCGGGTGCTATTGTGAACGTCTCGAGTCAGGCATCTCGGCGTGCTCTGCGGGATCATGCTGTGTACTGTACGTACGTGTGGTTTAGCAGCACCCCTCACATTTCTGACAGAGCTGGAGCCCCACAGCCAGCAAGTTGCTGGCTGCCAGCTCTGGGTGGTGAAATACTTGTGTGTGTTCCAGACCAAGTACTATGCACTTAAATGCCTCCTGTTCTTCCCTTCTCTTGAAGGTTCCACGAAAAGTGCTTTGGATATGCTGAGCAAGGTAATGGCAATGGAACTAGGACCCCACAAGGTAGGATTCTTTCTGAGACAAAGAGAAGTGTGAAAGCTGAACCTGAGCACTTCAGAGCAGCCTGGTTAGATTGTTGCTCTTGCTTGGTCCCAGATTCGGGTTAACACTGTGAACCCCACAGTGGTTATGACTGACATGGGGAGAATTAACTGGAGCGATCCTCAGAAATCTGCTGCCATGATTAATCGAATTCCACTGGGAAAGTTTGCAGGTCAGTGGTGTAATTTGTTGTATCCAAGCCTTCCCTCTAATAGACATCATAGCCATAAGTAACTTCCTGCTTTTGTGGGCAAAGTTGCAACTCTGCTGAATGGCTGTGGCTGAATTCCTGAAGCATTTGATGAGGACAGGGTGAGAATCAACCTTATCTCCCCTCTTCTACAGCCCTCTCATGTTAGGACAAGTGAAGTGCACTTACTCTGTTCCTAAGTATGACTGGGAGGGGAGCATAGGCGCTTGCTTTGAACTAAGCATCATCTGATCACAACACGGACTTTTTGATGTCCAGCTTCTCAACCACACTGCCCTGTATGCCGTGTCAAGCACAGTTTGGGGGTGGAGATATTTGCCTGCTCCAATTACACCTAGAGGCCAAAGCATACCTTGGGATGTTTGTTTCTCTAGTACAATTTGAGGGGTGCATGGTATGTTCTCTGTGTTTGATTCCAGAGGTGGATGATGTGGTGAACAGCATTCTCTTCCTGCTGAGTGACAAGAGCGCTATGACAACTGGCAGCTCACTGATGGTTGATGGGGGATTTCTTGTCTCCTAAGATGACACCTGCGTTTCACACCTGGCCTTAATTTCCATACTAGTACTGCACAGCTGTAAACTGGATAGAAAACAATGACCCAGACCCAGTCTTGCTGGAGAAGAGGGGCAGCAGGCTGGAACCTTTATGGGAAGTGAGGCAGAAAACTACCTTTAGAAGTTGCTATATAATAAAGCTTATATACACCGTCATGGAGAATGTTTATTGCACCAAATAAGGTTTTATCTTGTCACTCTACATGATGATTAGAAATTGGACCTGTCTTTCTTCCAACCCTATTCCCCCCCCACAACCCTTGAGAAGCTCTCCCTATTCCATCCAACTCCATAGAGCTGGCCTGCACTTTCAGTGGGAAGGGAAAGAAGAAGTTAGCAGGCTCCTCATTGCTTCCTTTGCTGTCTTTAGTAGAAAAAAACAAAACAGAGGCAACAACCACAGCCCTGCTCTGCAGAGACTGGATTTAGAGGGGGGGAGGCCCTGCTAAAGACTGATGGGGGGGAGCAGCACCATGCTCTCCTAAGGTGTGCACACACAAAAAGGCAAATACATCAATTGCACAGAGCTGTTTCATTCAGTGAGTTTGGCTAGTACCCAATAAAGCACCTAATGGTTAGTTCTTCAGCTTCATTTCTCATTTACTTTGACCCATTCCCAGGCTGGTTGTGATTTCTTTAACAGTCTGAGGCACGTATCTGCTAGAGCACCTATTTGTTACCTGTTGGCCACAGCAGGCTGGGCAAAGAGAGACCCTACCACTCTCCCAGCTGCTCTTATCATCCAGCACCATCATATCAGCTTCCTCCCCACTCCCACAAGGATCTTCACCACCTGTTTCTCCTGCAGGTTGTAAGCAGGTGTTTCCAGGACAGGATGGATGTCTCAGCCCTTTTAGCTTGGGAGTTCAGGAGAGCCAAAACAGCCTATTGCCCCAGGGAGCTACCTTGCCTTCCCCATTGTTCCTCCCCTGGGGGCTGTACAGCCTCAGCTAGTCTCCTGCCCCTGCTGCCCCTTCACATCAACACTGACGTTAAATCAAAGAGACATTTAAAAAACACTGACTTCGTACATGATGAAGGGCCCTACACATCCCAGCCCCCTCCAGAAACACCCAGCTAATATGCAATCTGTCAGAGGACAACAACATGCTGAGCCAGCACCTTGGCCACAGCCCTCAGAACACGGTACACTTTTTGCCAGGCTTCTTCACGGGTGGTGGGCAGAGCACAGCCCGGATGGCTTCATCAAACACCGTCTTCAAGCCCCGCTGCGTCAGGGCAGAGCACTCCAGGTACTTTACTGACCCTAGGGGAAAGAGAGCTGCAGCTCAGCCACTCCAGTCCGACCGGGACATACTGCCCCTCAGACACTCCAAAATAAAGGCTCAATGCCACGAAGATCTGCCAGTGCATGAGACTCACCAATCTCCCGAGCCATGGCCAAACCTTGAGGGTAGGTGATGGGGGCCAGTTTCTTATCACGTAACCTTTCAATGGTGTCTTTATCATCCCTCAAGTCCAGCTTGGTGCCCACCAGGATGATAGGTGTATTTGGGCAATGGTGTCGGACCTCAGGGTACCACTGAAACAAGAGAGGCAAGGTAAGAAAAGTAGCTGTAGTGGTAGATGCAACAATGAGGATGCATTTACTATTAGGAATAAGGTTTTTACTACCATCTGACACAGCGGCAACACCTGAGCAGGATACTTGGATACTTCTGCCTACAGTTCTGAGCACGCTCTGCAGAAAGGGACTGGTGTAGACGTAATCATGAAGGCATGAGACATGGCATCATGACAGATGGCGCCAGTCAACTCTGCACAGAGTTCTTCCCCTAACCGCATTTTAGTTTCCAGGACATCCTGTATCTTCTTTAAGATACAGATTCAAAAAGGCTAAAAATTAGCTAAAGAAGTAAATGAATAAGAAGTAGACCTCTCTTAAAACCTGCAGACTATGACCCTTCCTTATCAAAACATGACTGCTAGATTGGGCTTGTAGGTGTGGAGGGGCAGGGGACTCCACTGATCCTTCCCCTCCCCTGTTTCACCCAGAAGAAGAATACTTTACCTTGGCTCTGACATTCTCAAAGGAGGCTGGACTCACAAGGGAGAAGCAGATCAAGAAAACATCCTGTGTGGAAACAAGAGGGTCAGCCATGTAGAGAGAAACAGCTAAAGATTATGGAGAGAAAGCCCAATAGATGACAACCTCCTCCCATAAGCAAGGACTGTGGCTATAAGAAATTCTTCCCCATTCAAGGTGCTAAACTAATTCAGAGAGGGAGGGAATGGACTTCTGAGTGTATGACTTCATCTTCTTTTACAATACTGGGCCTTGCATGTTAAGTGCCTGTGGCCACAAATACCTTAACACTGCTACAGGCCTCACTCCTGGTAGGAGACCCAGGGAAAACTACTACTGCAGCCCAACAGTGAGCTGTGCCACTGAGAGAGAATAGGAATACGGCTTGACTGCACAGCAGCCATACACCATTCCTTTCGTCTGAGCCTCCCTATGGCATGCATAACTTCAAATACCACCAAAAAGCAAGGACTAGAATAGGACAATCTCTTAGGAGAAATTCAGCTGTGATACTCTTAAACAACCAGAATGATGGCTGCAGCTGCAAGAACATAGACTTTCCTCAAAGGAAAGAAGCCTGTCTGTCCTTGGGAACCTCCCTGACTCCAAGAGGGAGCAGTTAAAAGCCAGTCCAAGCCCAGCACTCACCGTCTGTGGATAGGAAAGAGGCCGCAGCCGGTCATAATCCTCTTGCCCTGCTGTATCCCAGAGGCCCAGATTCACTGGCTTTCCATCTACCATGACATTGGCAGAATAGTTATCAAACCTGCCAAGGAAGAGTCCTCATCAGTGACAGTCTGGTTGTGACTCACACATCTCCTTATATAAAATCCAATGGGGCAGTGAATCAGGAGGACATTGCAACACACTTGCAGTGCGGTTTGTCTGCCCTCCTCACATATACAGCCATCCCGCCCGCACCCTCCTCGTGTGGGAAGTTCACAGTCTGACTCGGGACAGCCTCCCCCCACCTACAAAACCAATTTCTACACAGCCGTGCATGCAGAGCAGAAAGCGACTGAAGCCCAAGGCCATTCATTACTCACACAGTAGGGATGTATTCTCCAGGAAAGGCATTTGTGGTGTAACTGATCAGCAAGCAGGTCTTCCCTACAGCTCTGCAGAGGGCAAGAGTGACAAGCATAAAGAAGGGCACAGCAGGAAGTCCTGAGACAGCAAAACTCACCTTCCCCCACCCAAAAAGAGGTTAAGTAAAAAGTTACTGAGAAAACAAAGTTACCATGTAAGAAAACAAAGCTCTAACAGGCTGGAGCTGTCAGGGATGAGGCCTAAACTCGCACTGTGCACCTTGCCTGGGCCCTGCTCCCTCCCCCTCTTTCTCCCACCCATCCATCCTCAGAACGCCAAGCAAAAATTGCTCCAAGGAGCAAAAGAGAGGGAATAAATTAGGGTTCCGTGCTGAGCTCAGCACATGCAAAATAATCTATCAAAATGGGTAAACAGGTGAAAAAACATGCACCACCACAATTATTCAAGCTCCTCAGATATAGGATTCCATGACAATAAATACAAAGGGGAAAAAAAAAGTACCCATAAACAAAACAGTCTTTAAAATTGACCACTGTCAGTTTGGAAAGAGATCAGTGTAGATCATTGCAAATACCAGCTCAGGGCTTTGCTGAAGGCTAGTGGGGTTGGTAAGCACATGAGCTTTCCTTAGCCCTGTAGCATCAGTGAAAAGCTTAGTTACAGGAGCAGAGGAGTTCCATGAGCGTAAACAACCTACTTATCACTGTGAAAGCTGTGAAGTTCAGACAACCTTCCACAGAAACACATCGTGAGTGTCAGTGACAGGGAATGCTGTTTGTTCAGTGCCCAAGTGAAGCTGAACAGCCAACAGAGATGGGTATCCTCTACTCAACTCTGTAACTGGAGTGGCATAAGGAAAGACTCCAGGAATAAGTGAGACCACAGGGAACCCCATGGTCCTGCACCAGGATGACACAAAGCACAGCGAGAATCACCACAGCAATCCACCCAGCCTTCCCCCAGAACCAAGTCCCCTCTCTTGGAGAACAGGGATGTTGCATAAGGAAACACTGCGCTGACTTCCCTCTTGAACCCTGACCTCTCTCACACCAGTCAGGAAAGGCACACGATTCACAAAACCTGCACATACCCGTGATTGAAGCGTTTTGCTATCTGAGTTAATTTAGTGTCTACCCTGTCAATGCGCTCTTAAAGCAGAACACTGGACTGCAAGCCTTCAGCTGAAGTCCACTTCCAACACGCTGTGCTGCTGCTCTCCCCTGCACAGCAAGGCTGTGCTGTTTTGCCCGGCGGCTCTTCCTCCTGCCCTGCTCTTTTGCCCCCCAGGCTAGAACCCGAAAGGCCCAGCTCAAATGTGCTTCTGAGGGGGTGACATGTGTGGGAAGGTAGAAAGGACAGTCCCTGACTAAGACCAGTTCCCATTTAGTTCTCCATATCTCAGCTCTGTGCTTGGTGTGGTGATCAGAAAAGCAAACAGGAATTATGAGAAAAAATACGCAGGACAAGCTAGGAAAAGTTACGAAGCAGCATGAATCTATTGCGTGCCTGCATCTTGTATACAGGTGTGTTCTCAAAAAAAGGCATATAAGAAAAGCCTAAAGAGCAAGAAGGATGACGTGAGGCACGTGGTGAAATCAGAAGCAGTGCCGTATTTCACCTTAAAACACAAATAACAAAAGGAGATACGAGATACCTGCAAACATCAAGATTTTTAGTGAGGACTTTGTGATGAATCAGTTTGCACGATGAAAAAGGCGAAATGCGGGCACCAAACAGAACAACGAGGAGACAGATTCAAACCCCATGGGAAAAAGGTGTCTGCGCTCCAGGCAAACCGCGAGCCGTGACGCTGAGCAGCGTTCGGGGACGAAGGCCCAAGTTTATAAACTGAACAGGGAGCGGGACGCGCGAAGAAGGACCGCAGCGGCCGCCGCGGGAGCAAGGCCCCAATCTCCTGTCCGCTCGGCCTCGGCTCACTGCCCCGACACCCGCGGCTGCCGGTGGGCGGGCGCGGGGCAGGGCCGCAGCCACCGCCTGCGGCGCTGCTCCCCATGTGAGGGGCCGGGCGGCCGCGGACAGGCGGGTGCAGCCCCGCGGAGCGCCCGCCCCGCCCGGGCCGCGCCGCGGAGCGCCGCGCCGGGCCTCGCCGCCGCGCCTCCCGCTGGCGGAGCCGGCTCCCCCGTGCCGCGGGGCGGAGCCGCGCCGGGTCCTCCCTCCCTCCCTCCCTCGGCGCCGCCAGGCCCGGGCCCGCTTTGTGCGGGGCTGCGGAGGGTCGAGGCGCGGCCGCCGCGCACTCACCCGTCGCCCACCACCACACACTTGATCGCCTGCATCTGCCCGCGATGGCGGCGCCGCCGCGACTCCGCCGCAGTGACAGCCCGCGCGGGCGGGGCGGGGCCGAGCAAGCCGAGCCCAGCCGAGCCCAGCCGAGCCCAGCCGAGCCCTGTGGCGGGGGCGGGGTCTCCCGCTGGCCCCGCTCCGCGCGGCGCTGGGGGCGGAAGGCGGAGCGCACGCGCGGCGCGGCGCTCGGGGCCCGCCGGGGGCGGAGCGGCCGAACGCGCCGGTCGCGGGCTCCTGTGCCCCGCCCGGTGCGCGGGACGCGGCGCAGCCGCAGCGAACGTGCGTGAAGGCTCCCGGCCGCCCGCACCCGCCTGTGGCGGCACCGTCCCGAAACCACGGGCTTTGCTTCCCCCTCACCTGCGGGCCTGCAGCGCTGCCCAGCACCCGCAGACCACCCAGCCTGCCACACCGGCTCCCTCCCTCCTTGTGAGCTGCTCCCCAGCTTCTCTGCTTTGACCTCGGGTCAGAACCAGAACCTGTAGCCACACTTGGCTTATCCACCTGCAACAGCATTTTAGCCCCAGGCCAGACCAGCAGGATCTTCATCACAGTAACACAGGCGAAGGCTCCTCCCTCCACATCCGCCAAACATCAGCTCGCCCCTGTCCACTGTTACAGCAAATGCAAAAAGCTCTTTATTAAAAACAAAAAAGAGCAAAACCCAATATGAAAAATCACAAACACAAACCAACCAGTCCACACAAAGCTTCATCCTCCAGTTGCCTCTTAAAACACATACCGCAAGTTCATTTCTCCCACCACAGACTCACTAGAGAAACAAAGAGGAAGCTCTCACACTGCTGTCTTGACAGAGGTCTCCACTTCCTCCAATTCAGATCCTCCCACCCCTCCCCTTTCTCCACACCACACGAGGACATGTTGCCAGGAAAAGGAAGCACCTTCTCCCCATTGCGCTCTGAGAAGCAACGCCCCAGTGGGTCGGAAGCATCGCGTCTCTGCAGGGCAAGGCACAGAGAACAGCTCTCAGTTCCAGGATCCCAAGAAGCCAGCAGGACAGTTTTGCTATTTGCCATAATGGAATGAAATCCCTAATGCATTTTGGCTGTGAGGACTCCAGCCAAGGACTGCAGCTCACAGCAAGGAAGCACAGATGCTGGCCCTGACCCCCAACCCCTTCCATGCCAGTCAGTGTGTAGAGGCTTAGACCATGGCCAAAGCCCGGCTGCCCAACAAGGATACGGACAGCCACTGCACAGCAGCCCCCCTCTGCACAGCTGGTGCAGAGTGGGTATAATGAATACCCACTGCCCCCCACTACAGCCAGAGCCATGAGGGGCAGAGTAAAAGGGCCAAAGTGAGCCCTGCCAGCCACTGCACATGTGGGTAAGATCTGGTGTTTCCAGCAGCTTTGGGACCCCATGAGCAAGGTAAATGGCTCCCACTTACAGGGAACTGTAAACACTGCTTGCTGCCTGTCATTTACCAGGTTTCACTGTGAACAGCCCTGGCATCCAAACAAATGCTTCAGAAGCACTGCTGCCCAGGGAACACAGCCCCTGGTAACCACAGGGTGTGCCAATAGACTGGTGCTGTACAAAAGGACACAGAAACTACTTCAAATGCTGCAGCAGTGCAGGGGAAGGGCTTCACATCAACAACTCAGACCCATGAGCCTCCATCCCAGCCCTGGACAGTTGTTTCCTCCTCTCCTTTATGTGGTCAGGAGCAAGATTTCTAAAGAGCAAGAGAAATTTTCTGTTTGCAGGCCTTTTTGCCACCCCGCTCTGCCAAAACTGTCCCACTTAGAAAGAAGCGGTTGTACCTGAGTTGCTCACTGTCTTCCTGGCAGCAGGTATGTGGGTTCTTTAAGCAATGCTCTCATTTCCTAGAACTGTGGGTTCCCAAGGGGGAGCCCTGCACATACGCCATGATGGCATTCTGCAAGAAACTTGCTCTTTGGGCCTCTTCTTCCCTCATCCTGGAGATGTCAGCCTCTTTCATTCTCAGCTTCTCCAGCAGCACAGAGATTTCACTTTCTTTGTCCAGCATTGCCTCACGGTGACTGCTTGAGAGGGCTGTGAAAGAGCAGCAGTATTAGTAAAGAAAATTAAGGTGTCCCTAGAATTAACAGGAACGCCACGTTACAGGCACAGCCAAAGGCAATGGAAACAGGATGATCAACAGGCAAATGAGAGAAGCTGCATGAGACACTGTGAGAGGGTTTGCCCAGACAAGCTGTTACACTTCACTGTGCAGGAAATCCAAACATTTTGCTTGACGTGCAGCTTTGGGTAGTTATCTTAGTCTTGGTCTCTATAAAATGAGGACAAGAATTCCTGCAAATACATCAGGATGGAGGGTAAAATTCATGGCTCTGCACACAGGCAGGAAGCACCGTTGTCACTACCTGTAAGTGTAGCTAAGTTCCAGGCCCACTGTAGAGTAACTCAGCATTACCACTTGAGAAGCATGAAAGGATCCATCACCTTTCAGCTGTCTCTCCAGGGCTGCAATCTTCTCTCTCAGCCCGTCCTGTGCTGTGCGTTCAGCCTGCAGGTGTCCAATCTGCTCCTGCAATTCCACTTTCACTTTATTCACCTCTGTCACTTTCTCTTCTTCCTTACTGTTCAGGTCCTGACACAGAAAGACAAATCCATTAATAACCAAACAACTTCGGCAACGTGCTGTGTCCCTGTGGTGACGACATCTCCACTCCAGTCCAAATCACCTGCTGAAGCTCCTCTAGCCGCCTTCTGAGCCCATCAGCGTGCAGGCTCAACTGACTGGCTTTAGCTTGAGCCTCAGCAACCATCTGTTTTTGCTTAAGGCAGCAGTTCTGAGCTTCATCCCGTGACTCAGTCATCAGCCGCAGCTTCTCTTCCAGGTGTTCTAGTCGTTGCTGCTGTAGGACACAAAGCAAAATGAAAATACATCAGTCCCATTCCGTTCCCGCGAAGGGTTTCTCCCCTTTTTGTTCCCAACATAGTGAACCCTTGGTTGAGAGAACTGGCACTGAAGAACAAGCACAGGACTAAGCCATAATAGACACAGCACTTCTCCCCTGCGTTCAGGGGTGAATCCAAGCTGCTTCCTGTTGCCCTGGAAAACATTCTGATTGCGATGCTGCAACACCCAGCTCACCCGAGAGAGAGAGGCATGTCTGCTATGACAATATCCACATCAATTCTGTTACTACTGAAAAGCACAGCGCAGGTGGGGACAGTGGTTCTATTCTGCAGACAATCCAAAGCAGATTTGTCATGACTCCTTCCTCAGAAATCACATTATTCGCAGGCCAGTGAAACCCAGAGCAAGGAGTTACTCAGCAGTTCCCCAAGACAAAAACACAGGCTAGGCAGCCAAATGCACTCTCTCCCACAGATAGGTCTTGTCCTTACCTCCTCCAACCGTGCCTGATTCCGGACTTTTATTAACTCCTCCTCTGCCTGGCCTCGCTCAGTGAGTGCAGCTGCTTTGGTTTGGCTCAGCTCCTAGCACAGAAACATGAGAGACAGAGAAGCTGCATCACTGCAACTCACCAGAAAGCATGAGCAGCTTCCCATTGCAGGCTACAGCATGACACAGCAGTCTCTCTCACCCAGGGGCAGGGCAAACCAACCCAGACTACATATACAATTTCTCATCCCAAGATTGCCATCTAAATTCAACAAGAATTTCATTTATATGAGGTTATGTAATGGGTGAAGCTTTCTGAAAAGAGGGGAATAGGAGAGGACAGCACTGGATCTAGCGCGGGGAACAGGTAAGGAGAAATATGCTACACTACTTGGAACCAGATGGGAAACCTGAGAAGTCAAATCCTGGTAAGAAACTAACCACGTTCAATGGAATCTTTATTTTTGTTCTATCAGAATCTACAGGTTTCCCTTTGGAACCTTCTCCTTCCTTAGTCTAAAGCAGTAAAAATACCAAAGTAAAATTTTAGCTGGTAAACTGCCACTTTCTGTTCCTCCCTAAAGCACATGACAATTTTTACATAGGTTAGCAACAGAAGACTCCACAGAGCTCCCCGGCAGCCTTCTCCTGCCACCACTACCTGAGCATTCCATTGCGCCTGGAACATCCGTTCTCACCTCCTCCAGAGCTATCCTGATGGCCTCCAGCTTCTGGATCCTGTCCTGCATGGAACGTTCACTGGCCCCCATGTGCTGTGTCAAATGATCCACCTGGAAAGCAGTAGAAACGATTTAAGCAAGTGCCAGAAAACCACTCCTATCTCCAGGCATAGCAGCATGGCTATTCGACACGAGAAAGAGCATCCTCTCATTGACCCACCTACCACCAAAGAAAAACTTATCTCCATCAGAGCTCCACTAGGACACTGCAATATAGACAGAATCTGCCCTCTAGAAACTGTGAATATTAGACAGAGATCCCTTCCAGGCCAAGACGAAAGATAGAGTCCGAGCTCTCATCTTCAAGAGGTACAAAATGCCAAAGATTAATTTTCTACTTGTAATGTGGCTAAAATCTTCCTGTCCTGTGTCTTTTCTTACAAGACTTCAAAATCTTCAATCTACTGGTGTAATTTTATTTTTGAGACATTTCACACCTCAGTAACACTCCAAAGAGAACCGGTCACAGCCTCTTGTCCTGTCCACTCAGACAGAATCCCCCTGAAACATAACGGAGAAGGAGCTAGCAAGCTGACCCCCCTTCAAAGCTGACCCCCCCCTCTTTATTTCAGTGAGCATGATGAGACTGCTTATTCATAACTACCTCTGTGCAAGACTGACACAAGAACCAGCCTCCAAGGCTCTAGCAGAATCACATATCACTCTGGCCCATACTCTTGCAAGCTACAAAATCTTACTCGCTGGTAGAACGTGCTGTGATCTCTTCTGCCAGGCTTTGCTTGTAGAAATGGCCTGTTATTCCCAAGGAAGTCTGAGGCCACTAATTTTTAAACTTGTTTAAGAGCAGCTGACAGCAAACAATGACCTCCAGCAGTGCCTGTATGTCAGGACGAAAGAGAGACTAACCTCAGGATGTTGCAGAAACCCTATTCTTACCTCTTTTACCCGAAGGGATTCCATGTCTTCAAGGCTTTGTTTAAATCTTCTCTTCTCCATCTCCAGGCGTTCTGCAGATTAAAAGCAGGCATATCACAATTCTGGCATTATTTATACTCTATATTTATACTCTATCACCAACTCTTCCACCCTTTCTCCTTGGTTGCCTTGAACCATTAACTCATGGACAGTAATCCCAATCCATAGGTGTCTACGAGCTCCCTCTGCTCCTTCACTTACCCTCAGCCTGTACAGCCCGCAGCTTCAGCTCTGCTGTTGTGTTGGTCAAGTCTTGTTTCACCTGGAATAGCTGATCCTGCTGAACTTTGGACTTCTTTTCCAGCTCATCCACCTACAAGGAAATTACCACCACAAATGATTTTCTTTTCCTATTAGCAGAGAAATTTGGCTGTATAGAACAACCAGCAGAGACACAAACAAGGATCCAAGTAGAAGCATATATACACAGCGGAAGTGAACAATGTCCAAGTCCTGCTCCTCAGCCTTGTACTTGCTCTCCTACCTGGTTTCTTAGAAGCAGATTTTTCTCTCTGGCCGCAGACAAGTCACACAAAAGCTTCGCTTCCCGATCAGCACCTTCCTGCAAACAGAATCCTAATTATGAACCTGTTCTCGCTGTAGTTCTTGCACTAACCTACACCTGCTAAATCCAACCCACCCCCTGAACACTACAGCTCTCTCCACACGCAACACTCACCTCTCTAACTTACTTGACAATTTTTATCATGGCAGCTGTGGTTAACCCACTAGTGTGAAAACATCATGCTCACCTATCCCATCCAGGCTACCCCAAATCTACACAAATCAGGTGTGACTTGGAACCCTGCTCTCAAACTTAACTAGGAAACTAGGACTTATCCAGCTCACCTGCTTTTGCTGCTGGAGTTCCTTAAAGTGGCACTCAGCCATGCAGGTTTGTTCCTGCTTCATGGCATTCAGTAGCTCTCCCAAGTTGTGCACCTTCTGCTCAGACAGAGCCAGGGCAGCTTCAGTCATCTGCAGTCTACACAGAGAAACACTTTCCAGAGTCCTTTCTAAGGAAGATACTTCCAAGTGAGCTCTCTACACCACATGGTACAAGACGTTAACACATCTTTGGCAGCGGATGAAATCTATCTAGCTAAATCTGTACAAGGAACACATTCCCACTGACACATGGCAAAATGAAACTATCTTTATGTAAGAGGAACTGAACGAGCCAGGCTTATCAGTTTGAAGTCTAACCCCTGTCATATGGATACAGCTCTACACAATCTGACATTGCTTTCAGGCAGCTCCACCTCACTGTTCCTAAGCATACAATCTTGCTGGTCAGGTTCCTCCATATCTGCAGTTTTTCTCAGAGGACACTGCCAACTGCCAGGGAAGCAGGTACAGGCTCTTGCCACGCTGTAAACTGTGCAAGCAACATGCCCCCATCCCAACCCCACAATCCTTTTCTTCTTTTCACCCTCTGTAATTCACTTGCTTTTACACAAATGCACTGTAATTTTACTTAAAAGCAGGCTAAATATCTAGCATGGCAAACACAAAGGCCTGGGTAATTTCTGGATACTCCTGCAGAACTAAGCGACACTGTAAGCCAGCCACTCTGCAAGATTATCCCCCTTCTCAGCAGCTCTGCCCAGCACTGCCCAGACAGCACAGAACAGTGGAAAGGCAAAGGTTCTCCTCCTCCATACTTGGCTTTCAGCGAATTCATAATAGAGTGCTGCTCATCCAATGCTTCCTGCAGCTGGCTGACTCGTGCTGCAGACATCCTGCAGGGGCATGGGGGAAGGGAAAGAAAGAGAAAAGAAAAAAGGTGGGTGATTTCTGCCAGGAAATGGAGAGGGCCCAAATTCTGGTATCAAAGAGCAGAAAGCATTCAGAAATTCAACTCACCTGTCACTCCTGGCTATTTCTTCTCTCTGCTTGTCTATAGTGTCCATCAAATCCAAGAACTGTGAACAACGCAAACATCAGTGAGGAAATAGAACTGCATCAGCTTGAAGCATTTCCATTTTTCATCTTCCTCATCCTACTGACAGCTGAAGACAGGTCAAGTCACTCTACTGAAAGCAAGCAAACTGGAGGTTTAATGGGTTCATTAACACATCGGGCTGAGGTCACCAAATGTAAGGACTCTACACCATTAGGTGTCAGAAGGAAGAGACTCATATTTCTAGGGTTTTGCAACTTGGAAAATATCAAACCAGTTGCAAAAGAACCACCAAAAGCATAAATATGAGTGAAAAGAACACCAAAATTCCTCCAGAATCCAGAGTGAATATGTTCAGAAGGGCATGTGTCCACACGCATGCTGCCCTGGATTTGATTCCTGGGTACTCTAGCTCAGAAGAAGGACCCAATTTGCTAAACCATGCTGTGTGCTTGCCAATAAAGATGCACATGCAACTTCAGGTGCACAATAATCCTGTCACTGAGTGTTTCATAAGGACACCAAGGGAAAGCATAGGATTCCAGCTGCCCCATTGGAACTGCCAACATGTAAGACTGCTGACCTGCTTGGTCTTCTCATCCTTCAGGCTCAAGACCTCCTTGCTGAGAACGTACGCTCGGTTCTGGGTCTCACTCAGGATAGTCTGACGGTCTTGGTTGTGATTCATGGCTTGTTCTGATGCAGAGAGAACAGATCATGCACATGTTTCCAAAGCAACAGCATAGCAAGCACTGCTGGTAGAGACAGCACTCAGGTGACCCCCCTGGCTATCAGAAGCACCAGGACAGTAGCACTTCTCATGCTGGCCCACAGGTTGGGGTGGCATCAAAGAGAGCAGCATATATGGGGTAATCATATGTGCCCAGCCACAGGAAGCCATTAAACTCCAATGATTTCAAAGGACGTGCTGCGCTGGCCACATCAAAACTTGGCTACTCAGAGGCGATGAGAGCCTCAAGTTCTCCCGCGTTCGCACACAACAATAATCATCAATTCAATCCTAATTCTTTTTTTTTCCTCTTGTTGGTAAAAGTGACACCTCCGACTTGGCCAGCCCTCCCCAGAGGACACGAGGAAGCGATGTAGGGCACTGTGTAAGTGCTGCTGAGAAAGGGAGGAGAGGCAGGATAGCTCTCTTCTGGAGCAGCAACTGCCCTATATCCCTCAAGTGCTGAAATGGGAAAGGACTTACTGTTTTTTTTCCTGTGCAACAAGTAATACTTACCCACAGCTTTCAGGATATCACTGGGAACGTTGTTCCCAGCCAATTCCAACCTCTTCAGGGTCTTATTGCTGTGCAGGCAGTTCAGCAAAGCTCGGCCACCCAGAAGCCCAATATTATTCCAACGCAAATCTATACAGAAAGTAAATTTTCACCCCAGTAGTCACAAATCTGCTGAAAAACACAGGCCTCAAGAGAAACCGCGCTCCTTACACATCTACAAGCACAGCCAATAATCTCAGATGGTCCAGCACAAACACAGGCGAATACTGTCTCCTTTCTCAAGATGAATGAGAGGGAGGGAAGATGACAGCCAAAGCAGGCAAGGCAAGGATGAATCTTCAGTGCAGTGAAGTGCAAGAAGCCATTACAATTCAAAAGGGATACAAATCTGCCTCTCATGTTTTCATCTCATGAGCCTTCCTTTCACAACCAGAATCTGTGGATGAGGAAGAACTGGCACTAATAGTCACAGGTTCCTGAAGGAAATTCTGGCAAAATTCCTTACTAAGGGCAAAGCAAGTTTGAAGTAAGTCTCAGAGTCTGGCATGAGCCATGCCAACAGCATCCACAAATGGGAAGGAACCCATTCTCTCCTTCAATAAGGATTGTTCTGCTCCAAGCACACAATTCTCCATCTCCAGATTTGGTTCCAGAGATTCCAATTACAGCTCCCACTCTCCAAAGGCCATGGCACCCTGACCTCTACTCCCTGCACAAAGCCTGCAAAGTACTCCAGACTGATGCAGATTGGGAATGATGCTAACCAACTGGCAGAGATCAGGGCAGGCTGCAACAAACCTGAAGATACATGTGTGTGTGTTTGCATATACATAGGCAAGCACAGAACCATCGCTCTTACCGAGCTCCTGAAGGCTGGTGTTTTGTTTCAGCGCCATGGCCAGTTCTCCGGCCCCTTGATGGTTGATCTGGTTATTGCGCAGATCCAGCCGCTGGAGAAAGCTGTTTGCTCCCAGTCCCTGGCAGAAAGACGAGAAGCCCTCCTCCCACACGCCAAGGCTGTTCCATTCCAAAATCAGGCTAGGGAAAATCAGACAGGATTGGAGTTCATGAAGTAAAAGGACAGTTGCAAGAGCTTGAATTATACCAGAATCATGGTACCCATTCAAACACCCAGCTCTGCTCGTAGACTCAAGTTTCAGAGAGCAGGATGCTGCTAGGATCCTGCATCCTCCAAAAGGGCTCCTCCAGTTCTCACTCCTTTACCTGTCCCATCCCTCATAAGAAACTGCACTTGACATTCCTCCTACCCGAACAAAATGCACTCTCATCCCTTTTCTAATGCCGTGTGCCATCTAGCAGGACTAACAGAAAGAGAGGTAGATACAGTTTTTTACCTCCTGATGGATTTGTTCTGCCTAAGAAGTTTTCCCAAAGCCTCAGCTCCCATGGCTCGCAGGTTATTTCCCTGAAACAGAAGCCCCAGGTGATCAGCAGGCTATGACCCAGCTACCCCATAAACACCCCCAGGCGCACCCGCTGTAATGGGGATGTCAGTCTGTCAAAGATGGTCTGCGAAACATTTGTCTCACACGTCGGTCAGCCTTCCAGAAGAAGACAGACCCCAGGAGGAGCGGGGGATACACACACTGCTGGGATCACACAGGACCAGTGGGGCAGGAAACGCTGATTCGAGATAAGCATAACGTTTTAACATACTTCCTACAAAAGGGCTCCACTGGCAGTAGCACAGGGGAGAAGAAAGGTACAATGCAGTTTAGGACTGTAGATTTAAGGGAATAGCTGTGCCAGAGGACTACAGACAGAAAGTCAGTCTCACAGGAGAGTGATCATCACATCTGAAAGTGGATGCTTAGTTCCAAGTCCAGGCCAGCTGAAAGACACGTGCAAGTTGGATAAACTCTACAGAAGCACAAGTCAAACAACTAGTAACTCACTGATTAATACAGCAGCCCAAAGAAAAGCCTACATATGCCTCATCTGACCAAGCAGCAACCCACAAAAGAGACACAGCAGTAACTTCCTGTCAAAACTGAATAAAAATCGACAAAGATGAGCTGCGAAGTAACTTGGGAAAGTTGTGGCATTGTGTTAAGGAGACAAGGACTGAGTCACCTGAGAACAAGGACTTTATGGAAGTACATATCTTGTAGAACAATATTGCTCCAGGACTGTCTATTTCTAACTCTGATTAAGCTTATACTCCTGTTTCCTTCCTCACCTTTTAATCTTAATTTTATTTGAACAGACTCACCTTCAAATCCAACAGTTTGACTGTGGTGTTGGAGCAAAGACCATGCAACAGAAGCGTTACACCTGAGTAGAAAAAGACATTTATCTCAGAGGTGTAACCCTCTGCCTGAGTTGAAGGGGAAGCATCCTTCCTAACAGCCGGTTCAGGAGCCGCAGCTCTGATACAACATAAGACTGGTGAATGGCCACTGCTGCGAGAAAGTGCGAGTCTGAACTTTCAGCGCAGGTTTTTTATGGATTCTCAAAAAAAGAGGTGACTGAGTGAAGAGCTGCCGGTCACGCTACGCACTCCCCAGTGCAGCTCTGAATGCAGCCCATGTCCAGATCGGCCGCGCAGACAAGACTCTCGCTGGCTCACCTCACCCCTGCTCACACAGCAGGGACCCAGCAGAGACTCATCCCACCTCCTGCAGGATCCCATCCAATGCTCACCAGTTTTAACGACCTAGCGATCAGATGCAGCAATGCCAGCTGAACCCTCCCAGCCGAGCCCGCCCGCTCGGAGCGCGAACCGCTCCTTCCCCCGCGCCCCGCTGTCAGCTCCAGACCCGCGGCGGTACCGCCGCCGCCGCAGCACGGACTCCGCGGGGCGGGGCGCAGGGACGGGCACCCCCACGGCGCCGCTCCGCCTCGCCCTGCGTGAGGGGACGCGCGGCCCTACCGCCAACAGCCGCTGGCTGCGCGGCCGGACCGGGGCCGGCTCCGGCCCAGGGAACCCCCCCCGGCGGACCCCGCGCCCACCTTCCTCGCTGAGGCCGCAGTCGCCGAGCGCTACCTCGGCGAAGGGCGCGGCGCCGGACAGCAGCCGGCCCAACGCGCCGCACGTCTCCAGCGACAGGCTCTGTGCCGCCAGGTCCAGGCGGCCGCGGCCCGGCGCCGCGCCGCGCTCCCGCAGCCGCCGCAGCACGGGCTCCTGCGGCGCCGCGCACAGCCGCGCGTAGGCCCGGCGGAACTCCTCCATGGCCGCGGCGCAGCCCCGCCCGCAGGCGACGCGCGCTTCCGGGGGTGGGGCCGCCAGCGCCATGGAGCGGGAGGCGCGCGCTGGCGGGTTCCGGAAGGTGCGGCGCGCGCGGGCTGGCGGTGCCCGGGGAGGGGGAAGTACCGGAGGGGGTCGGTGCCGGGCGGCCACCCCCCCTCTTCCCCCCCCCCAGCTCACCCGCTCTTCTCTCCGCGCAGGAGACCGTGGACCGGCTGCTCCGCCTCCATTTCCGGGACGGGAGGACGCGAGGTACCGGGGCGGTGGCGGGCAGTACCGGGGCGGCGGTGGACGGACCCCCGCCCTCTGTAAACGCTTTGTCGTTGCAGTTAACGGCGACGCGCAGCTGCTGATGGCGGAGATGCTGAAGGTTTTCGTCCGAGGTGAGCTGCCGGTACCGGGCCCACGGTCAACCTGAACCGTGATGGAGGCCCGTGACCGGCTCGAGTCGCGGCCCCCCGCCCCCGAGCTCCGGCGGAGCTGTCTCAGTCCGACATCCCCCGAGCCCTCGGCCCCCTCTTTCCTCCCTTCTTCCCTTCCTCCGGCAGAAGCGGCGGCGCGAGCAGCGCGGCAGGCACACGCCGAGGACCTGGAGAAGGTGGATGTGGAGCACGTGGAGAAGGTGCTGCCGCAGCTGGTACGTACCGGCAGAAGGACGCGGGCTGCAGCTCAGCGCTCTTCCATGGGCGGTGTTCTGGGGACCCAGCAGCGCTGCAGACGGGTTTGCTGCTCTCTCCTTACAGCTTCTGGATTTCTAGAGGTCACTGAAGCATCTGCGTCCTGCCAGCAGAAGATCCTGGTCTGACAGTGCACATCTGGCTCACCCCTGGAGTCCAGCTCTAGGAAGAACAGCCTCAACTTTTTCTTTCCCTGCCATTTCGCTTCTGTTTCCTCTGTCCTCTACCAACAAAGCCCTAGGCGACTGTGCTGTCAGATGCTGGGTTTGAAACGAGGCTGCCGCACACTTGGTTCGGTCGGCTGAGGCACTGGTTTCCATCTTGCTCCTTTAGCAGGAGCCTGGTCTGCAGAGCACAGGAAGATGCTGTTGCTTTCTCAGCTAACGTAAGAAACAGGTGCTGCTTCAAAGAGATGCATGGAAAGACTTAATGGCTGGAAATGTCAACTAAACTTCAGGCTCTCATCGCCTCAGCGGGCAGCTGTGGCAGAAACTTTAGGTCCAGCTCCAAGCCTGTCTAATGAATAGGTCGTTAACAGGAGCTCAGGCACAGGCTTTTGCCAAAAGCAGGTAACTGATCTTTATTTTATAAATAAACAGTGTCTGTCCCTCACTACCTTCCAGTATTTCTGCAGGGCTGTAACATCAAAGAATGCTTGGAGCCTTTTAACCATTTGATATTCTCCTCAGAAGCTGCTTCCCCTCTGCTATAAATTTGTTCTCACAAAGAAACATCAATAAATTAAAACCGAGTCTCCCTCCCTCGTGTAGGCTTCTTTGCTGCAATTAATCATCGAAAGTCAAGTTGCTTCAAAGACTTGCAAAGTTTCCCCCTCACCCACCCTCTTCTCCGAATCTTTGTAGGACGAAAGGAAAAAGGACAGAATAACAAATAGCATGTGTGAGAATCCCACATCATGGGCCAGCCTGGCCCCGCGGGCAGTGGTGGGGAGCTGGGAAATAAGAAACCTTACACATGGAGGCAGGACCCACGGAACTGAACTGCTTTTGTTGGGAAATCCGCAGCCGGCTACAGGAAAAGCAGCTGACACCAGCGCGCCTGAAGGGTGCACAGTGCTGGCAGCTCGCTCTGGGATTAGCAACAGCCAGCACTTCACCCACTGACAGCTGGAGCCAGCAGAGGCTCAGTGGGTCACTGGACTCTTTCAGCCAAGAGCTATCAAGGTTATTGCTCAGGACACCAGACGCTGGGAGACTTCAACTAAACCCATGATTTAACACACTTACATATTCTTTCTGATGACAGTACCAGCTTAAGCAGTGCCCCATCCCTCAGTGCTGCAGCCTCTTTGCCAAGACAACTGTTTGTGCAGCTGTACAATGAAATCAGTGAAGGAACTGACCTAGTTCAGCCTTCAGCCCCACAACCACATGGTAAAAAAAGGCAATAGCAAAAAAATGCAAGTACCTCTGAATGCCCCAAAACCCCAGGGATTAGTTCAGCTACTGTGAAGTGATACTGAAACAAATCCAGCACATCAGGTATCTGCATGTATTGTTCTGTGGCAGGGTAGGAATCCTTATAGCAGCTACCTCAGTGAAGAGCCTGCAGTTTTAAATATCTGGTCATCTTGTCCCCCATATAGAATTAACTCCTACCTTCTTGCCTCTTCCAGATCTCAAATCCTCATCTTTCCTCCCATTCTGACTCCTACTGACATGGAGGTCTCTAAAAGCTGCTGCCCTAAAAAGGCTCAAATTCACTTCTCTGACATACCTGGTCCATGTACAGCATTCTTGACTGAAGAGGATTGCTATGTTAATAGTAAAGCATTATTTTAATAGCAGCTAAAACTAGGGAAAGAGGAATAAGACTTCTGGTCTAGCTGTTGAAGGTACCAATTTTTCATCCTCCTGAAAGTAGATTAAATTGCATTTGATGCATGGCTGAGTTAAACAGGGACAAGCACGGGCAGAACTGACTGAGGTACTGAACATGGATAGCAATATGAAGTCTCCTAATCCTTACCCCTGTACTTCACCTATGAAACTGCCCAGTAATAATGATATTGCTGCTTGTGTCCTTAAACTTTTCCTGTCTTCCCATATCGGGTACTTACAGGTGATAGTTATGGTGCTCCCTCTTTGTCAAAACTGGTGGGATCAGAATAGCAACATCAAATCAGTACTACCTGATGTTGCCTTTGCTCTTCAAAAAGACTAGTATATCAGAAAGCAGAATACAACTTCCTACCAACCAGACTTCTGTTTGTTCTAACCCCATCAATCTAAACCACCAGCACAAGTATCTCATCACCTATCTAGCTATGGCTTAGCTGCCCCCTGATATATCCTGCATAAATTCAGCAAAGCAGCTCTAGCTACAGCCTATCTATCTCCAGCCTGACATAACACCTGAACAAAGATACAGATAGTCCTAAGTGTAGGCTCAGCCCACACTTAATCCACTAAAGTAATAAACTTCAAGCATTATTTCAGTATTTTTGGTTTGCTGCAGTATCTTTTATAGCCTGTCAAGCACCAGAAGGTCTTGCTTTCCACAGGAAGGATTCAGAGCAGCAGCTGTACATGCTGCTCCCACATTCCCTGCTGCCAGCGGCCGCACACGTTCCCTGTTTATGTTTGGGTGTCATACAAGACATCAATCAACGTTTTTTGCTAAAGCATTCTGCTCCCTCCACTTTGAGCCTCCTTCTTCATCTTCCACCTTTCTTTCATGCCTCACCCTCCCTCCGAGTCTCTTCAAAGCATCTGGGAGCATTTGGAAGTAATTAGACCTGAAGGGAAATGTTGGCCAGGCTGGGAGACAATGACAAGTGCCAGGAACCCTGGGTGCCCTTTCTAGCCACTTTGAAGTTCATTCAGATGGTACAAAGCTCCAGTTTGCTTTGTTGGGGGAAAAAAAAAAAAAAAGGAGGAAGGGAATGAGGCATGACAGGCCCATTGAAAAGGGAGCAGGTTCCTGTGAACTGACAGACGAACCGAGAGCTGGAGGAAGAAACATATTATCAAAGAGACCGACAAAATGGCCTCCTATGGCCACTCTGCTTTATTCCATCTAGAAATTGTGCAGATGCACACGTAGTTCAGGGAACAATTGTCTATGGCAGGGAAAATGGAAAACATGTTATTACCGTAACATGGAACCCCAGCTGCCCAATGTGGATCACTGACCCATGGAGACGACTTCAAATAAAATACAGCACCGTGGCTACTGTGGCACTACAGAGCTCATCTCCAGTGTAAGTGCAATTCTAACCAACAATATTAACCCACACACAACATCTGCAGGAGGCAAAGATCTGGACTAGTGCTTCCCTCAGTACCTGAATAGCGCTGCAGAGAACAGCAACTCTGCTGAGAAACACTGGGACCATGGAAGTCCACAGATTCAGTGTCACATGAAGAGATCCTTTTACTGGATGTTTTTTTCCACTCACTTTTTATTCCATTAACAGATACCTGTGTTCTTTGTTAACAAGATTCTGGCAACTGAAAACAATGAGTGCAGCAGAAGAAGAGGTTCACACAAAAAGCCCATCTGAACTGTTGGAAGTCACCTAAGTGCTTCCCCTTTGCTCACTTTCTAGCCATCTATACCCAGAATTAGCAGCAGCACTAACCCCAGCCAGCAAGAAGCAGAGAGAAATCTTATTCTAGACAGCACTTAACTATAGGTAAAACTGAATGGGATTGTATCTTGCTGCTAGAATTCAGGCACCTTGACTTGAATTATCTCTGAAGGTAGAACTGGGAAGATTTAAAAATATGCATAGAAACAAAGTCCTTCACAGAAAGTATATAGGAATTATTTCCCCCTTAATTCTCTATTCATATTATTTGCATGCAAGAAACCTTCAACCTTGCCTCTGTGGTAATGAAGACCACAAACAGGCCGTCCACTCCTCCAAATGGTGCACCTGCCATCTGAGATAGCAATTTTCTATTTATTACTAATGTTCATACAGATCAGGTCTCGCCAGGGTCACCAACAATTTCTTACACATTCTGAGTAATTTCATCAGGGAAGGGGCACAGCTGATGCTGATCCAGCAGCCCACAATGTTTCATCTCTTTCCACCTACAAAACAAACATAAGAGCATTAAAACACTTAACTGGGTAATTTGCACTGTATTGTTTCTCAATAACATGATCAGGCCAGGTTGGACGGGGCTTGGAGCAACCTGCTCTCCTGGAAGGTGTCCCTACCTGCGGCAGAGGGTGGGAACTGGATGAGCTTTAAGGTCCCTTCCAACCCAAACCAGTCTGTGACACTATCTGGTTGGTGAGGGTTCTGTACACTGCCGTACTCAGGCAACAGTTGGACAGTATGTAGGAGCGCTTCTACAGGAGTTGGAATGGTGAACACATCATAATGTTCAGAGCAGGGAACTTCATCCTACATGTTATTAACATGCATGTTGGAGCCTGTTACTAACTTTTCATACCAGATATTAATAGGTAACCTGCACAGGTAGGTGAGATGTTATTTTGTACTTTATTCAGATAATCTTTACTCAGGAAAGAAAGTTCCACTCTTCAGTGGAATGCTTCAAGCATACTGAAAATAGGAAATGGTAAGGATACAGTTTCCCACATGATCTGCATCAGTATCCCAGTACCAGTCTAAAGCAGACAAGCCACAGCAGGGAAAGACACCAACCTACTGTCTGCAGCCTTCCAGCAATCATTTCACACCTCACACTGTGCTTGCTGGAGCTGATGGCCCCACAGTATCTTCCAGAATCAAACTCTAAGATTCTCATTCAGGAAGTTAACATTTGGCACTACTAGCCAGGGAATTCCACATAGTTTTATTGACGTTAACGGCGTTGATTGTCTTCCCTCCCCCTCCTTTGCCACTGCACCAAAAAGTGAATACTGCCCATTGTTTAATTCAGGAATCTTTCATATTTTGTATAAGTTGTCATATAAAAACCACATATAAGCTATTGGTTCTGGGACTAAAAACAAGGTTGCAGTTTTCTGCAACAAAAATTCTTAATGGAAACTTGGCTGCAACCTTAACTATGGAAAACCACTACTGTTGTGCAGGGAAGATGATTGAAAACAGAAAGACAAACTCAAAAAAATAAAGAGAAAAGTACTAAACCAGATTCTAACAGCAAAGGAAGAATGAGAAGCACTCTCCTCTGATTTCATGATACCTGGCAGCTTCAGCCATTTGGGTATTTTCCCAGGGGCCCTCCTCAGCACTGGTGGAGCTTCACGCGCACTTGCTGGCTCTGGCTGCTCGTTGGTCTTTTTGTCACTTCCCGCTTCTGGTTCAGACAGTGATGGAACTGTTGATTCTAAAGATGACGAAGCAGAAGGAACTAATGATTTGGACAAACATCTGAGGAAAAAAACCAAGCAAGTAGAATTAAGCTTAGTTTTTTCGTAATAGCCCCTTGTACCACCACCACCTTTAAACTTTTAAAGTCAGATTGAAAAGGTTCTTTTTCATCATAAAAGGATTTACTTGATTTAGTCACTGAAATCCTACTTTGCAAAGATGGACTCACAAAGCTATGAAGTCAAGTATGACAGTATGACTGTTTCAGGAGAAAATGAAGTCCTAGGATCTTCAGAGCACATTTCTTTGTATTAAGATGGGCTCGTTTCATGCTTCCCATTCCTGAAATACCCATTTACCACTCTATTCAGTCACAACGTACCTGGCTACTAATACATCAGCTGCAGAAGGGGACACTGCAGAGCTCAGCAGGTCTGACCTCAGGTAACAATCTGTTTAAAAATGAAACCCAAACACTTGTTTGGTAACAGAGACATCGATCACCACAGAATCACATAGCTCTTAGCTCAGAAAATACCTGCTGTATACTACAGTAAATCTCCATCACTTTCCCCCAACTGACACAGGACACTTCTAAACTATGACAGTTTCTTTCACAACTTGAGGTGCCCACTTCCCCATTCAGACCTCAAGATCTTGACATTTTCTTTCAGCGCTCACTGCATCTCAGAAACTTTTCTGTGAAGCCAGAGCATGCTTTAATCTCGGAGAAAGAGATTCTAAGCATAACACAGAGGTGTCAAAAAATCAAAGATTCAAATCTGTTCTCCCATCTGCAGCCAGTTCACTACAATAGGAGGTCTGTAAAAGTCTTTCAGTGTCATTTGTCTAGTTAACGTTTTGAACAGCGGAATTTCCTTCTACAGAGTTGTTCTTCTACCATTCTTGTGCCCAGAGCAGACACCGTCCACTCCACAGCCTAACAAATCTCATAGGAAAGGTGCTGTGTTTACTGACCAAGCTAGTTCGGAGAGCTTCAGCCATTCCGAACAGGAACATTTTACCAGCACTCTCAAGGACTGCATTATCTTTTATCAGAAGAACTCTGAACATAAGGATGCAATTCTTCTGGATCTACTACAGGAGCTATACAGCTAAATAAGAGAGAAAATTCGCTCACCCCTGCACTCTTCAGATCCAAAATGAATGACAGCAGTTGGAAAGAGTTTAGCCTGCAGCAAAAGGGGAAGAGATCACTGACTGTACATGCTTTCACAGGTCACTGTGAACATTAGAGACAGGTTAGACAGCTACAGACAAATTCAGAGTTCAAGCTGAGGGCACTGAGCCATCTATAATTCAGAAAAGGCTCAACGTGTGTGGAGCACAAGGCGCTCAGAGTAAGACATGATCTACTCTCCTACACACAGGTGACGAGACCTGTACAGCACGTGCTCATGGCACTGATGACCTGCCATTTGTCCTCCTTTGTCCCCATATCTCACGCCATTATATTTCACCCACATTCTCCACTGCTGAGCAGACAATGTGAATATGATTAAGAATCTTCCAAGACCTGAGTGACTGATAGTAAGAAAAGGAAAATCAAGCTATGCCCTCAGAAATCTACTCTAGATGATACTATAACATTTACAACCCTGTCTCTAGTTGGAATTTGTCTAGTGTCCACAGCTTCCCAGGCTACAGTCTATCCTTTTATAAATCCAGCCTGAATTCCCAGTTCCTACTTGTCAGAATAACTCTGCCATATTCAAACATTTTTTTCATCCACTGAGCTCATCGAGTGACCCAGATAACTGCAGGACTGCACGTTCATTGCTTTACACACTCAGTCCCTTATGTCATGGCTCAGTAGCTTTACTCAACTACCTCTGCATAAAAATATACTGAATAATTCAATACAAAATTTGAATTATGTTCAACATACACAGAAACAGTAACGCTAAATTTCTCACCTTGATCCAATAAGTAAAGAAATAGATAAAAGCAAGCAACTGCCCCTCTTCATATCACTAATGCATACGTAGGAATTGTGCAGGGCAGCCTGCCTGTTCTTGAACCTCTGTTGTCACCATCAGCACAGTCAAGGATACTGGAATGAGGGTCCTTGCACCTGATCCAGCACAGCAATTATCAGAACTCAAAGGTTCCGTGCATTTCTCCGTGGATCGCTACCTAATACTGAGACTAATAAAACTGTGTTACCCAGAGGCAAAATGAAACATCGTCACCTATCTTCCTGACTACATCCTTCAAACGAGTACATCATTTTACAAACTCTGACATTAACCAAAGGCTGTAGACTTCCACATACAGCATGGCCTACATCATGTTAAACTGAAGCAGGAGACATCCACCAGCCGACTCCAGGTTCCAGCTCCTGCTCCAGCAGCCAGGCATCTCCACATCCTTGAACTGCCATCTTAGCAGAAATCATTATTTATTAGGTCTTTTACCATTTCACTCCTCAGCCGCCAGGGCCAGGGGTGCTGCTCCAGCCACAGAGACAGCTCTCCATAAACTTTTTTAATTAAAAAGTACCAGACACGGTTTAGAAACCCCAGAGAAAACTCTTGCAAGAGCTTTGATGTTTCCGCTGCACTCGTCTGAAGGGATCCCTCTATTTAGGAAATGGGTGCCTTAAAAAGCTCCCCCCCCACACACACACACATACACTCAAGCCCTTTTACACACAACATCCTTTTCATGCCAGCTGCAAGTTGGAAAATGAGGTTTTTGTAGTGTGTTAGTGTTGGAATTTTTTAATAACCTCCCCTCTCTTTTTTCCCCATCCTGACCAATTATCTTGGTAAATAATTAACATTCTGAAGGAGATAAGTAAGCACAGCATCTCAGAGCTCAAAGCCCTTTAGTTCAAAGCCCTGCCCTTTTCTCTTGCTGTCGCCACCGAAACTTCCTTGTCAATCAAGCTCTGGGCACACACATCAAAGCTTCATGTGGGAATGGCCCCAAGGGGTCAGAGAAAATTCATGGCAGGGCCTGCATGAGGCACAAAGAGAAAAAGAGTGAGAAACACAGACCAAGAGCTAGACATACACACTCAACCACACAAACACACAGAATGTGCCCCAATATAAACCTCTACCCTATTTACTCACAGGTTCACAAACAACCATAGTTCTAAGTTTCAGGATCCACGTCCACAACCATTTCCCACTGCTGGCAGCACATCAGTCCAGACGTTTCAGTTCAAAATCTTTTAATTGAAAGAAACTTAAAAGGAACCTGACAGCAGCTCCCAACTATACAGAATCGTTCCCATGGCTCATTTCCCTGCATCCCTATCCTTTCCTAGGGGGTCAGCCAATTTACAAATTGGCAAATTTGTAAATCTTGCCAAATTTACATCCAGTAAGTTCTTTTCTTCACTTCAGATAGACTATTAGCTCATCCATCCAACCCTTTACCTAGCTTCCTTCGGGCAGGATTCTCCGATACCATCCCCATTTCAGCACTTCCTGAGGGTGCAGCACAGAAGGCAGGCAGCTACATCCCACTGATCTCCCCAGGATTCAGCCAGGCCCTGACAGGACATAACGCTGTCTGAGGGGGTTTGCAACAGAAAAGAATTTAAGCCAGCGGAATGATCCCACTGGCCAAGGAATGTCTTGGCATAAAGATGAGAAGGGCTTTACTAGCTGCAGTCCAGGAAAATATACAAACCCAAAGCTGGAGCCTTTAGTATTCTCTAACACTGCTAAGGATGCAAAGATCAAATACTGGGCAGACCATTACCTGAAAACTATATTCTCAAGCGAGCTGGTATTCCCTTATTTGCAGTTGTTCTAATGCATACATCCATGTCTCTAGAACTCTGCAGTTCTTAACCTACACAGGATTCTTATCCAAATCTGTGAATAAACAGATGCAGAAATCTCTTAGAGTCACCCTGAGCCTGTCAGATTGACCAAGAGATCACAGGCTGTTTGAAACAACTATTCAAAAATCTCCATTCTCCAATTACATGTGAAGAGTTACTACAGTATGAATGAGTCAACAGCTAGTTAGTATACTCAAACATCCAGCATTTCTCTTTTTTCTGCTTTCATTTCCAGCCAAAGATACAATGCCATTCTGACTGGGAAAACAGATGACCTTAATCTATTGAATTATAATGTTCAAACCACACTGTGCAAGGCACATTTACAAAATACAGTTAGATTATTAATTTGATTGCAATAGCATCTAGAAATCCAAGGGAAAATGGTGTTTGTGCAATTACATATATGTAATGAGCAGCAACATGCAGTATACATAAAAATGTAAGAAAACATGAGGGTTTGGGATTTTATTTTGGTTTGTTGGGTTTTGGGGTTGGGTTTTTTTTGTTGGTTAGTTGAGGGTTTTTTGGTAAAGATGAGAAACTGAGACCTAAAGACATTAAATAACTTATTTAAGGTCACACAGGATGGCAAGTAGCAGAAATGAGAACTACGTATGTAAGTCTCCAGAGTCCTATCCAAGGCCTTAAACACAGGACAGCTTCCTTCTGAAGCGACCAGAAAGTCACTGATAAGGCAAGAAGTGGAGGAAGCCAATGTCCTACTTACTGTCCTCCCCATTCAAGGTGTACCATTCCAACCAACTCCTCAGGTTTTAAAGATCTGAATAACACAGCATCACTGCATTACTTACAGTTGCAGAAGTTTAAATGAGCGCTTTCCATTTCTGAAACCTGAAGACGAGCCTGTTTCTCATAAAGCCACATTTAGTCTAAAACCATGCAGCCAAGTAACTCTGAGCTTTGCTTCAGCCCGGCCGGGAGCAGTTGCTCAGACACCACAGTGGTGAGCGTGGTTTAGGAGTGCAGGGCACCCTGGCTGCAGGGTGGTACTGGGGCTACTGCATCTTGCATTCCGTGATAAAAATATCTACACTAGAACAATATTCCCCTGTGAATCCAGCTGTGATACACGAAAGGAACATTGCTGCTTTGTTTTACTGCACATCTTGGTAACTTGTTCTCTAGGGCACAGAAAGGATTTCAGGCAGACCCTCCCCAAATAACATCTCAACACTTCCTCCTTCACCAGGTACCTCCAGACATACACATTCAAAAACCCCTAGAACACAGCACTGCAAAATACATCCATCACTACCATGCAGTTACTCTGCCCGCTGACAGAGCCATGCTTTCAGACCAGGCAGAGACTGCTGTTTAAGGGGAACTTGCAGCTGCCAGTGAGAAGCATTCTTTCCATTAACATGATCTGAAAAGATTAGAGTGCCACAGGTCTGCTGTTAGTTTGATGTTAAAAGAAAACAAGCACTTCAAAGGAACACTCGCATGGAAGGAGAAACCCAAGCTACCAACATGAAATACTGCATAGTACACACACCCCAAACACATAAACCAGCTCTTGGAAAATTCAACCGGAAAGCCGGTGGATCAAAAGCTTCTCCAGCAAGACTGCAAAGCATCGCTGAAATAGAAATAAACACTCCAGTCATGGTGAAAGGGGCAAACTGACTAAGTGGTTGGTGTTTATAACCTGGGAACAAAGCTGCTCAATGTGGACTGCAACTGCCAAAGAAGATGGATATTTTGAAGCCAATACGGAAGAGGTCTGATCCAGCTAGAGCAAGGGACCTTCAACATTCATAAGGCAAAGATAAGATGTGAAAGTGCTATTCTGAGAAGGCTCCTTCAGAAGGAATCCAGGTATAAAGAGCATTCATTGATCCCCTGAGCTGAGCTCAGGAAGAGCTGGCCTTCAGAACTGACGACAGGAGAGGACATTTGGGCAGAATTACCACTCCACACTTGGTCCTACAGAAAGCCCTCACCAGGACGGAAGTGCCTTGCTGGAAGTCAGCATCAGGGGCAAGGATGGACAGTGAGCAAAACAAACAGACTGCACCAGACAAGCTACCAAAATCTCACCAGATGAGAAAACCCTGAACGAGTAAGCAAAGGGCCAAGACTGCACACAGGAAGGTGAATGCCATCCTCTGGGCTGGATGGATTTCACTATTAATTGCAATTTTCTTTGCTGCCGCTGGAAATACCTCCAACAGACTGGCTCTGATGAAGTAATTTTTTCTGAAATTGCATTCAGGCAAAAGCAGAGAAGGCTTCACACTGCTCAGTTCATAGTCGGCTTCACTGGACAAGCATGCCAGATTATTGCCCAAGCTGGCATTAACAAACAGGATATGGAAACAGAACCAAAGGCAAAAAAGGAAACAAACAGCTCCTCTGGATGTCTGCCCCACGGTACATGCCAGAGGAAACACTCAGTGCACTCTAAGATCTGATTAGAAGATCTAAATATTTATGTGGAAGCCTGTGGATTCCTTCAGCTCTTCTGAAGGCATCCTCTGAGGGCCTCCTGCCCTCTTTGCTGCCTTGACTTTTCCAGTGGCTGGTATTCGTACCTTCTACTAACTCTTTCCTAGCATTAGCACAGCAATCAATGATTTCTTCCACTAACCCACCCCAGATATGCACTCCACAAGTGCCTGTTTCTGGGAGGAGAAAAAAGCTAAGAACCAACTCTGAAAAGCTTGGCTAGCCTAGAAAAACACAAACAAGCAACTAGAGTTATATGGAACCCAAAGCCAAGTGCTACAACAGGGATGCCTGCAGTTGATCAGTTCTAGAGAGCAGAACATTATAAAACACATCAAGGGACATGTGGATAAGGCAGCCAGCAAAAACAGCAGTAACAAAAAAATCAAAGCAATGCCTTGAAGTCTTTACTGGTTCCAAAAACTCCACGTTGCTGCCAATCTGTGAGCTCACTATACTGTAAATATACACATATTTTGAGAGAATTCACTTCAGACAATTCTTTCAGCCCATGTATCTTGGCAAACAAGTTGACAATATTTGTCTTTTTTCCTGGTTTTGCTTGCAGCATAAAGGCTCTCCCTTCATTGGAAATGATCAAACTTAATGAACGTGGTTCCAATCTCACCAGCTTGAATGGAGTCAGAGGGTCGAGAGAGAGCAGAAGTGTTGATAATATGGTACTCCACCATCTGCAGTGACTCCTGCTATTGGCTACAGCACAAATTTCAGTCAGGTCTAAATACTGAATGCTCAAACGTGCTCGCATTGCTGCCTCGGGCACCATCACTTGTTCTCACAGCCCATACCAAGGCTGTCTGCAGAGTGCAGGACAGCCTACTGCTAACTTAGGACTGGGAAAGCCAGGCACAAGTCCATGAATCATGTCTGATGCTGGACAAGCAATCCCAAACAGCCAAGCCCCATACATATCACAGAAGCAACTCTGCCTTCTACCCTAGCAGTGATACCCTCAGGAATCATACAGTCTCCTTGACATTAAGTTGCTGAAGCAGCCAGGCTGGCAGTGATCAATGTCCAGGACGCTGTGCCTGGGCTCAAGCAGGCTCTGCCTCTGTCTCAGCAAAGACCGTAAGTTTCTAGAAAATCCTTCTGAAGTTCATCAAGAGAATTCCATATCCTTGAAGGATGCCATTAAAATTCTCTATGTACCAAGGCATTTCTCAGAGAAAAGGAGAAAACCGAAGGCAATTAATTAGCCTATGACTAAACTGAAGGGAATAAATAACTGGATGCTTCTCTGCCAAAGTCCTACTTAAAAGTAACAACAGTGGCCCACTTGTGTTTAGACATGACAGCGTCATGTATTTTGAGAAGAGGCAACCCAGAAAACCAAGGATGGACCGTGCAGAAGCCACAAGCCAACCTCTATTCCCTTACTCTCTGGTTTTCTTAACTAGTTCTCGTTTGTCTCTCAAGAGCTTACGCACTGTATTTGGAGAATAGGAATTTAACAAGTCCTCGACAGCAAAAGCAGAAGAAACCACATAACAAAGAAAAAAAAAAAAAAAAAAAAAAAAGAGCAGCATTCCTGGAGCAGGGTAAGGACAAACCTGCATCTGGAAGTCAGGGACAGGAATTCTAAGGTTCATACAACTTCAATTATGGCTCACAGTTATCGCTCAGATACTTAGATTCAGTGCAATCTGCCCTATGATTACCTTTGCAAAATGGGACCAGAAGAGGGGCTCTGACAAAGCACAAAGATTTCCCTTCCACAGACCACGATGCCTGAAAGGGGCAAAGCCCTCACCCATGCAGAGCCTAACGCCACCCAGCGCAGCACCAGGACCACAGCCTGTGCTGCAGCCCTCAGCCCTGCAGCGAGGGTGGACACTGACCAGCACGAACTCCTCCTCACACTAAAGAGTTCGTGGTTTGGAAGCAACACTAGAGAGCAAGTGAGAAGGGTGAGCAAGGCCTGTCCCCGGCACTGCCCCACCTGGCCCAACACCAGAAATGTCACCTCTTGCTCCTGCTCTGCGCCACTGTGATTTCTCCTGGAGCGCTGAGGCTTGGGCAAAGCAGCCTGATTAGCAACAGCCGCCTGTAAAAAGGGCATCCAACAATAACACAGTTGCCAGGGACACGAAAGCCAGAGCAACTTCCGCACCCGTTTCTTCCCTGAGAAGAAAGGCCCCTTCAGCCCCTGCCAAGCACCCGCATCCGCCGCAGCAGAGGGAAAGCCTATCTGAGCAGAAGACGTTACGGCACAGGCCCTTCACTGGCAGAAGTTAGAGATGAAAAAGGATTTACACGGGTAACAGAGAGCAAAGCTTCACCTAGAACCAGCCGACCTAAGCTGGGTAAGGCACCATCCTCCCAAGTCAGAGCCCTGTGGTCTCTGACAAGCAGTAGGGTAACCACAACGGTATGACAAGCTCCCAGCAAGAATTGTTTTTTTCCTGTTTGATGCTTCATCCAAGTAAAATGTTTATAAACACACAGAATCATTCTTGCCATAACAGGACATGACCTGAAAGGGACGAAAGGCCCCAGGCAAGGGACAGAATGCTGCATGGCCACTGGCACTAAACACAGCTCTTCCAATCTGCAAACCCACTTTACATAATGGCCATTTTACACCCAGCTGCATCAAACAATTCCTTTCACACACGCTCATCTGCCTGGCCCCAAGCACATGTTCCTGGCAGCACAGGAGCCACTGCCCCAAAATCGCAAGCTCTAAACAGACTGTGGAACCTAACCCCATCCAGGCACAGCATTTATTTCCCCTCCCTCTCTTCATCCCATTTTATCCTTTCAAGTTGCCTCGGCCCCTCGCAGCCTTCTCCCTTCTCCCACCTCATCCTGAACATACATGAATTTCTTAGCTCCTCTAACGAAACAATTCCCCTGCTGTTTCTTGCCAATCCAGCGACACATGTCTTCCCTTATTGCTAAACCTCTACCCTGCACACCTCATTAGAGCAGTGTTGCTAGCCTCGAGCATTTGGGTCAAATCATGCACTCATTTCCAGTGCCCAGGGCCCCACAGCCAAGGCTGAAGTCTCCCTGAATATAACTTGATTTTTTTTAAAGAAAAGCTCAATTACAACAATGCTCTCCTGCCCCTTCACCATGAACTCTATTTTGCAAGTCAGGTCTGATGAACTGGGTGAGTTTTCCTAATTCTGGGGATAAACTTTTGGAGTCAAGAGCGTTTTGAAATCTCGCAGTGAATGTGCATAGTGAATGCCTATAGCTACATACACACTTCCAACTATCTGAGGCTTCTGCACTAAATGGGCTATGGCAATAAGCTGCACCACGAGCAGAAACTTTGCACAGTTTATACGCTCCACTGCAGAAGAAGAAAAAAAATTAATAAAGTGAGTTCTTTAAAGTCACTATGAACTTTAGCAAGGCCTCCTGCAGGAAAAGTTTGCTTGGGTCCATTGGCATAACTGCATCAGCCAACTCTTGTAGAGCTAAGTGGCATGAGCAAAACCTTTACTTTCACAAAGCTGAAATTTTGTGTGCTGTTTCATGTGTATTAGGCCATTACCATTCAATCTATAGGGTACTTAAGTCAATACAGGAATTGCTATTGGGTCAGGTAAGTTGCCAAGGTAGCCCACTTCCAGCAGTACACAAGGATTTTAAGAACAAGTGTATGCAGGCAACAAGCCCATTAGGTCCAGCCAGTATCCTGTCTCCAACAGCAACCAGAACAACCCCAAACAAACAGATGCACAGAGGAGTATCCCTGGTCTTTGATTCTACGTGATACTTTCCCCTAATACTGTTAGCTAGCAACGATTTTCAGTTCAGAAACTTCCTGACATGGTTCAAGAGAGGTTCAAGAGAGACTCTCAGTAGATATCTTCTTTGCACTTGTCCAAATTCCTCTGGAACCAGTATATACTTGTAGTATGTAGCACCCTGCGACAAGGAATTCCACACTTTGGTTTCCTGTTGCATGAACAACTACCTTCTTCCATTCCACTTGATGTCACTCACTCCTGTCCTGGACAGAGCAAGAAATAAACCCCTTCCAGATTCTCCTTGATATGTCACGTCTTTCCCCATCACATCTTCTGCAGACTGACAAGCCCTAACCAACTCAGTCTTCCCCTATGCAGGAGCCATTCCACACCTCTGATGATCCCCATTTCCCTCCACCGCATCTTTCCCAGTTCCTTTTCAAGATGAGACCAGATCTGCAAACATTATTCAAGATGCAAGCAAACCCTGGTTTCATCCAATGATGTTCTTCATTTTGCTATCTGCTTTGTTCTGAATACTTTGGGTTTGGAAAGGAGGCCATTTCAGTTTTGACTATTCAGTGATAAGCTGACGATTCATCACCTTGCTCCGTGGCAGTGAGAATCAACCCAACAGGGCACTGACATGCATATGAAGTTCAAATTATTTTTCCCAGCACATGCATCACTGCATTTACCTACACTGAACCAGATGGCTAAGAAGAAACTGCCAAGTCATGCAGCCATTGGGAAATGTGGTAACCTCTCAAAATGTCACATTACAACCCCCACAAATGTGAAACATCAGGTTTGTCTTTGCACATTTTACAAATAATTGTAAGGATCCTGTATTCTTCGATTATGTTTAAAAAATCCATTTTTCTTCAAGCATACCCAAATTCTCAACACAAGCACTTTCTACATACAGTTTAGTCAGACTGCACTTGGATTACATGTTGCATGGAAAAAAATAATTCTTAAATCCAGCTTGGATTTGCCACCCTTTGTCTCAATCAGATGTTGTTGTTCTGTGTTCACACAGAGGAAGAGGGAAATGAGAAAATTATTCCTTAAACCAGTCAATTTGCGGGAGCATTTCCAGCTTTCGAACACTGTACCTTGGACAGTCAGTTCTGTCCTGACATCAGCTCTGCACCTTTGCCGGGCAACACCACAAACACTTCAGTCTCAGGACAGGCACCACACATGGAGAATGCTTGACAGGAAAACTGACCAGGTTCTCCATCAGGTTGTGATTTCTAAAGGAGACTGAAAGACTGAAAGACACCTCCGGGTCTCTACAGAGCACTAATGTAACACGTGTATGTCTCGGGGAGCTGCTGCAAGGAATGAATTCCACACTACATGTCACAACTAGGAAACTGGGAACTCGCCACGTGTGTAACAAGCACAAGTAACGGTGCCAGGTACAGAACAAAGGCTTTAATACAGTAAATGAAGCACAACTCCTGCCATGAAGTTTCTGATTCAAAGACAGGGACATGTAATTATTTCTGTGGTGTTTCACTGAACAAGTTATGTTTCAGAAGACATCCAGAGAAACGTTAGATGTCTGCTGAAAAAGTGAAAAGAACAGTATTGGGGGGGGGGGAGGAGGTGGCAAGGGGTAAATATAGGTGAGCAGATTTTGAACTTTATTTGGAAGACAGACCGAAGCTGAGGACTAACAAGGACTGGAGACAGCATCAGAGATTGGATGAGCAGGAGGCACATACAGGTCAGCAAAGAAGGTGCTGCACTCAAGTTCATTGAAAAGGCAGAGACACACCCTTTTCCTTGCGGAATGAGTATGGTTTGCAAAGGATTTAGAAGCAAATTAAAAAAAAGAGGAAGAGAACGGTCACAGGAGATCTCAAGGTAGTAAGGACAGGCATGTGAGCAGACAGGGTATTTCCCACCAGTGACAGAAACAATGGAAGAAAGCTGCATCAGAAAGGTAAGTACCTTGAATTCAAGGAGCAACAAAAGATCCAACAGAAAATGAACTGAGACTAGGATAAAGGTTGATTACAGAGGCAGATTTTGAGTCTTCAGCATCTAGGATGTACTTAACAAAACAGAAAAAGAAAGCGCATCTTAAAGGAAAAAGAAATAGTGTCAAAACTTGAAGTCCATGAGATTCTAGAGGAAAATATGGCATATAGGGTAGGGGACAACATCACTTCCTATAGAGACACTGAAAAGAACACAGGATATTTTGTAGGGGCACAAGTCTGAAGGCTAGGGCAGGAAATATGGGAACACATCCCAGCCCAATCTTAGAAGAAGACAGAAAAAAACCCATTTGATGCAGGAAACCTCTGTTGGTGAGAGATGCAGAGAGAGCATGCTTTGGAAAGATGAAAAATGCATTCCAACGAGCATGTTAGAAAACATGTAAATGAACTCTAGGTGAGGGATGTGCTCAGACATGACAGCTTAGGACCGAAAGACGAAACTGAGACAGAGGAAGGCTGTGAGTAGTGCGGTGTGCCAGAGCAGTCTGTGCTAGTCACAGCTCTAGGGCTGCTTCCCTTGCCTCAGAACTGCTAACAAGTGCAGTCCATTTTTCATTATCTACTGTTCCTCTGAATGTTTTCCAAATGCATCATTAGCAGTGCAGCCACAGCCAGCTTCCCCTTCGTGGGATTTCTCAGAATCTGAACACAAGATTTGTCCTTTGCTTTTCCCATCATGGTTACCATGTGCGCCTTGAGACAGTGTTTTGGGTGGCAGATGTGGGTGAGATGGCTCAAATCAGAGGAAGCTGAAGAACTGCTTTCACATCCAAATGGCAAAATCTCCTGGCTCAAAGACACAAAGTGCTTTCCACTGGTATTTTCATTATGAATTAAAATATACAAAATGGTTTTGAAAAGAAAAATCATTGTTCTCCCCACCCACAATGACATTGTCTTACCAACACAACCACAGTTCCATTCCTGTCAGTGGGAGCACAGCCATGCACTGCCCATTCAGAGGCCATGGTCAAGTAGAGCACAGGGAGGCTGATCGAAGCAGAGAGCCCTTGGGCTGTGAAGCTGGATGGAGGCTAAGAGCTACTGCACAGCAATTCCTGAGCCACAGAACCAAACACGGCTGAGATCCCCGAGAGGCTCCAGGCTCCCTAGGAAGCTAAGCCTGTCACAGGCATGGTGACAATACAAGGAACTCTAGCATCAACAAAACCACTCCCAAAACTTCAAATTTCAGCAAAGAATTCTTAGCAGGGTATTAGGAAGGGGAGAGACTTCCCACTGTGAACACAGAGATCCACACTCTGCTTTCGTGATTATTCAGTAGTCTTAAAAGCAGCTGCATGTGTATCTCTTCCACACGGCCTGGTCAGGAAGTTGTGGAATTTGGAAAGCTCCACTACAAACAACTTCAGAGGCATGCTAATCCCTACCTGATTCACCACGCTGCCTGACAAGTGCTTTCTCTGCCCCTCTCCTGTCCCACCCCTTCCGCTTCCTTGGGAAGCATCTCGCTGCAGTGTGCCTGGCCCTGTCCCCCGCAGCCATCTCCAGTGCCTCTCTACAAACTCCATGTTGTTCTGAATGACAGCACATTTGAAAAAGGGTGAGGCTGGGGCCAAGTCACTCGCAAAAAACACTCAATCAGTCTCTTAGCATGTGCCTGATTACACAGCCAAGGGTCTCTGGCCAGAGACTTCAAGTCCACCTTATCTGATATTTGCAAAAAACCTTCAAGAATATGGATGTTTAAAACTAAATTTCAGCCTTAGAGAAGAGTTACAGAGAGTACCTGTTCCTCATGTACAGGGTGGCTTAAAATAAATTCTCACAGTGATTAACAATTAACAAAAAGGTCAGATTTTTGTCTAATATGGCCTCTAGCTCCTGCCACAGAAATTGAAAATAGTTACCCATCCAAACCCTGTCTCCCACTTCTTACCATACTAAGATACAACTGAGTACACTAAGTCATATATATAAGTATACTAAGTTAGCATATAAGTATACTAAGTATACTATACTAAGACCTAACTAAGGTGAGTTTGCTGTATCCAACTAAGATACAGCAAACTTACCTTAGTTCAGCTCTTGTAATAACGTTTCAAGGTTCAGACTCCGCAAGGCAATAGCGTTGGTATGAAACAATGCGACCCCCCCAGTCCTGACACGACATGCCAGTGCATACTGTTGCACAAGGTGGACCTCTTCTGGTGAGGAGCTTGTGCTCCAAAACACCTGGTTCCATTAACCGGGCTAAGCAGAAGCCTGCAGGAATCACAACATGATACAGCTTTGTTTCAAGGTAACTAGAGCATATGGCAGGATGAAGGGGAGCAGCAAATCACAGAGAAACACACATGTGAGTCCTTACCTCAAAGAGCGTCAAACTTTCAACGTTCAAGACGGTTCTGGGAGGTGCAATAACTGAAGTTAAAAGACAAGTTACAAAACAGGACCACCCAACAAGCGAAACAATAAATACAGCAGCTATGGGAGGGATTGATGCTTATTAAAGCAGTGACAGATTCACACTGCCCACACAGGCTTCTTACTAGGCAGAAGCACAACATGCCTGAGTGAGCAGGTTACACCTTCTTTGCACTCTGAGGCTGTATTTAGGGAAGAAATTCCTCCCCAGGTCATACCTCGAGGCATCAAAAGATCCCATATGCACCACAGCTAGGAACAGGCCTTGTAAAGTAAGGCCAAATATTACCAACAGCACACTCACACAAGTAAAATGGCAAGTCTGCATCTGCAAGATGGCTTCTTACAAAGGCTCTCAAAATGCCAACTGTGGAAAAAAGAAAGAAAGGTTTGCTGAACTATGTGTGCTGCTTCAGATGCAGGGCAAAAAGGATACCCTGTAACAGCAGAACCTGCGCTCTGCAGTGGCTGCTGATTGCCTTTTCCTTAAAAGAACACTCTTACTACTACAAATACCTTGAACAAAAAAAAAAACCAAACCCCCAAAACCCCCCCAAAAACCCCCAAGCAAAGCTGGACTGGCCACTCCCTCAGCAAAATTTAAGGATGCCAGTGAAGTTCTCCTAGGAAATCCAACAGTGGCTGCAAGATTTGCAGAGCCCAGCCAGGTGAGACGCTGGTAACTAGTTATTAGTTCTTGTTCCATACAAAAGTACTAAAAACAACCCCCCTCATTGTGTGGGTAAGTATTAGTGCCAGCAGAGAATGAGGGGATCTCCACTGCAATAGGAAGAGCTACTTGGTGTATGGTCTGGCCACCTTTAGTGAACTGATAGAGGCAGAAAGGTTCATCCCGTTACTACAGTAGGTAAAGCTGCTTCTTCCTGGTTTGGGGGTTTGCTTTGGACTGGGCCAGGGGGGCAGTGCTGGTTTCATAGAGGAAGTGTCCAAACTCATCTCAGTAACACACCATTTGGACACAAGTGAGGGATATCAGTGGGGACAGTTTTCTGAGTGCAAGTATTTTGCCATCAAGTAGTGGACAGTCTCAGCCAAGTAGTCCCGGAAATAAACTCCCCTTAGCTAAGTTAATCACCCCAGACTCCTCACCCCTTCAGCGGCCCTGTAAGGACAGTGTAACCAGCTACTGCTGCTTTTTCAGAGCAGTATTACTTCCCTGGACAGCAGAAAGGTCTGTCCAGAGCTCTGCTCTTCTATCATGCAACTCATCAGTGATGAGAGGTCAGCCGCAGCCACACAGACTGGAGACTGCTCTTACCAGTTTCACTAGGATGGAAGAAACCCTGTAGAACGTAACGGTCTGGAAAACGGACTCTCAGCACCACCTAAAATCAAAGGCAAAGCACATCAGGTGAATTGTTTATGGCTGTTCTGTAACATCTCTCCTTGACTTAGAATTTGTGAGCAAGGTGGGGCTTGGGGGTTTTGGTTGGTTGGTTGTTTTTAAATTGGGAGATTTGAGATATTTCCACTACAGGAGTAGAACAGCATACTGGCATCTCCTCAGAGAACATGGGCTGTCTGCCTTTCAAAGGCTGTAAGAGAGCTATCTATAGCAACAGCATGATGTACAATGCAGCAGAACTTAGAGAGTAGGAGCTCCCTGTGCTAAGTGATGCACAAAGTAGAAAGTTACCCATGGACAGGTACAGACAGTGTTATCAGTATGCTGAAGTGTCCATAGCAGCAGGAATCCTCCTGCCAGATGTCTGAAGTAACTCTTACCATTCTATTTCCACCACTGGTCAGAAAATACTTAACTTGGGAACTTAATCTCTTGCTGCTTTGCAATAAGTAACCAAAGACAAAAACGGCATTAGGATTGCATTTATAGAGTAAGATATCTCCAGTCTGAAACATCTTATTATTTAGTTTGCAATCAGATACTTTCAAAATGTAAGTCTACAGAGAGGCAAATCGGAAAGCTCAGTCATTCAGACTTGTGTGCACAACATAAGGGTTTTGAAACATCTGGAACAAAACCAAAGGAGATATATTGCCTGTCCCCACCCGTGTCACTACAGGACAGCTGATTTTACGCGGTGCAACTGTTGTGCAAGCCCCACAAGCAATGAACAGGGACAGAAATTTGAAAAGTCTTCCTGTAAGTAGCTCAAGCTCCTGTTATCACAATTGATTCCCAAAGTTACTCAACCCCCGAGCCTGGACTAGCCAGAGGGACTGGAAAAGGACAAAGGCTACCTTTGGGTAACGCTCTAACTTTTCCTTCAGCTGAGCCTCCCTCAAGGATTTTGTCATCAGTGGAGCTTCTTCCAGGCGTTTCCTAGATACACGGGAAGAAGACAACCTGTCATTTCTGTAACCAGCAGGGCTGGTGAGAATGCTCGACTGTTCCATGTATCCCTCTCAGCATTTTCCCAACCTTCTATGGTTCCTATCCCAAAATCTCATCTATAGAACTACTGAGCATCAGCAACAATACTACACAACAATACTTTTCTTGTACAAGTTTAAAAATAAGTTCACTAGAGCAGATGCCAGAGAAGTTATTAAGAAAAGGAGGGGAATGTTTGCTTAGACTACCCAAGAAGAGATGGAACTATTAATCCAATAAAACAGAGCCTAAGTTGGATGTAATTACTCCAGGGAGTAAGAAGAGCTACTGAAGCTGTAAAACAATGCTGGCGCAAGAAATTAATGGGTATTAGTTAGCAACAGGGAAACAAAAAGAGAAGTTTCAGATCATTCGAGAACTGGCACTGCAGACTGATGTCTTAAAAGGAGTAGTGGGTGAAAACAAAATTTAAGATGAAACAATAAATTCAAGAAAATAATTACATATTTTCCTGTAAGTGAAGAAATAAGCTTAGACCAAACAGATTCCATGCTCAGCTTTAGTCCTTCTTCCTTGTTCACACTTAATTCTGAATAATCGATTTACGAGGCTAGATTGTGGTGAAACATTTGATCTTGTAATTCTGCACAACCATTTGCAAGTTAATCTCTTACACCTATACAGCTGGAAGTATCTTGGGAACAGCTGCTGAACAAAACAAGTACAGACTTAACCAAGCATGCTCAGACTGTCAGCTGGTACAGCATATCCCAAGACACTCTGCAAGTGCCAGCTCCATTCCCTCTTTGTGTACCAAGTGCTGATCCACACCAATTCCCAGCTCTTCACAAAGTCAGAATTAAATTCTAATTGCATTTAAAATACTGCACTGTGTGCAGCTAGTTTTTGGTAAGATTCACCAGCTGAGATCAGAAGCCAACGGGTATCAGTTTCATGTGTAACTTGCTTTTATTTTTACCCTTGGCTGCGAGGGGCAAATGGATTACAAGCATCAGCAAATTTGGAAATTAGGTCTTTTTTTTGAGGGTGCTGTATTCCAGTAACCCCCAACCAAATGATCCTACATTTGTACCACTAAATATTCCAGACCTACAAGTGGCAGAGCAATTTTCAGGCCAATCTGTGATTTCATGTGCATTTCAACAGCCTGTGGGGAAAAAACTCAGCTCTAAGTAAGAAGTTCAACTCAGACTCAGTTAGAGTGTGAAGTAGAGAGTCTCAGAGAATGCTTGTAATGTTTAAAGGAATGTTATGACCCACTTGAAATTAAATACATTCACAAAGTTCATTTCTTCAGGAAAATACAGACAGCAAAATGCTGTTGTGATGGGGAGGCTAGTTTATCTTAATCTGAGTTTTTAGCTCAGAAGTGGAATAAGAGTAAAATCATGAATATTTGACAGCAAGCTACTTGAACAGTGAGATGCATAGTTAGTCCAGCTTCCTGTACTTCTTCCCCTTGTGTGTGTTCCAAACATTCTCATGTAACTAAATTTGATTTCGCTTTATTTCCATTTGAGTAATGTCTCAAAGTTGGTCTTTTCTGTTAAAACATAAGGTGTTTCTTAGTGGCTGAAAATGCTACTAGCTACTACTGAAGTCACTGAGAGTTATTCCTATGAAGCTGGATTATTGTGTTCACGTATTTGTCCATCAAAAGTTACAATTTCTATCCATTTCATTCCTAATTAAGTTAATGTAAAGTCAGTTCAAAACAGATAGCAGGAGCTCACCACCGCTTTGGGCCTCTAGCAAGAGCACATCTAATTACAAAGAAAGTGGCTTCTCTTTCAGAAGAATAGAGAAGGAAAGAAATAAAATGTGGTAAGGTGTTAAGCAGCTTTGAATAACTCCCTGAAATGCAGAACACAGGAAGGAATCTTTCTCTTAATCCTTTCTCAGTGAGGGCCCACCCTCACTCACCTCAGGTTCTCAGATAAACTTATCCCCACATCAGCACCACAAACACTTCGTGATGGCAATTTCAACATCCACATGAAACCATTATCCCATGCATAAGTCCTCAACTGATTCACACAAAAACATAGGTCCTATCACAGCAACAGGACATAGCCCTCGAACTCAAATGGCATAAAAGGCAGAGATTTGCAGTGCTGATCACTGATTCATTAATTCCACACCCAGTAACTTATCTACAACCTTTACCCAGAGATCACAGCCAGCTATAGGCACACAGTGTCACTCTGCTCAACAAAAGCATATGGAGCAGTCTCAAGCAGGCAGCAGGAAGGGAACTTGCCTCTCACTCTGCAGCTGTGCCAAGCGTTTCCGCACATCATCCACTGTGACTTCAAAAAACTCATCAGGAAGCTCTTCTGGGCCAGCAGGAAGTGGTTCTAGCAGGTCCAGGTGACATACCAGTGGCTCCCGGTCTACAAGCTACAGAATAAAAATGAGCTTCAATTAGTTTCAAACGCATTGCTTTGCTTATGCTGTAAGGTTCCTGGAAAAAAAGGAAAAGGACAGTATTTGCAAACTTGTGTGGAAATCATGTCAGTAGGATCAGACTAATGATATAGAGGTTGTCAGTGTTGTCATTCTTTATTGTTGATAGAGCATGGGGCACAACTCCTCCCAGCGGGCAGCAGCAATCTGTATTGTCAGAGGAGTCACAGCCCAGCACTGAGCTGCTCTCCACCATCAGTGTAGGAAGCCCAGAGTAGTACCCTCAGAAGCCACCTAATGTAAGGAGAGATAATTCCCTTCCAGGTAGTGCCTGTGGAATCCTTTCACTTACAATACAGTATTTTACAGCTGAACCGTATTTCTAGCTAGTTACAAGCTTGTTACAAGTACTCAGGAATTACCCGTCCCAAAACCATAAGCTTTCTCTGCTCCACTCCAAACTTTTCTCAGTACGTAATCACTTCCTGACCATTCTACAACTTACACAGGTGTTATGCTTCATACTACAGAATATAAACTGTCCCCTAAGTTTTCACCCGCCATGCACTCCTGCCTCACATCGTATCTTCTATTCTCTTTGTTTCACATTCTCTTTCCACAGAACCAATGGCGCTAGTTCCCAACCAGGGCTCACTCCATTTCTTCTCACTCTTGAGAGCAATGCTGTGTTTTGTAAGGCAGTTTCTGACCTGAGTTCTCTGAACTGAGCCGCTGCAGGGTTTCATTGTACGTGTTTCAGATTTTTAACGTGGCTTCCAGAGTGCAGGAAGCTCCCTTGGACAGTGAAACCCCTTTTGCTTTGCACTTTCAAAGCACTTAGCACTGAAATCAGCCTTTGGCGCAGGCAAAGTGGACAGATGTGAGGAGCAGTTCACTGTATGTATTAGCTACAATAAAAGGTACTTAATCCATTTATCAGCAACTTTCCCTATGCCCCAGCTGCTGAGCAAAGGCCGCTCGAGCAGCACACAGCCCTCAGCCAGCCAAGATACCACTCACCAGCGCAGCCCCGCTCAGCTCCCCCATCCAGAGCCCTGCACGTCACGGTGGGCATCGTGAGGGCAAACCCCGAGGACAGGGTCCTGGCCTAGGACTGCGGTCACACTTATTAAAACAAACAACAAAACCCAACACCAAGACCCACAGCCCCGAAAACCCCAAACCAAAACCCCACTCTGCTCTCCCACCCTACGAGACAAACAGCATCCACAGTCTCTGACAGGAGAATGACACTATGTGTCCCTCCCAGTTTAGAAGAGGCTTGAGACTGGCTACTTTCCATTACATCAAAAGCAGCACCTGTGTCAGTATCTGAATATAAACCACTACCAGAGTCGAATACACAAGAGGCAGTTACAATTACTAGCTCTTGAACAATTCAAGCTCTTTAAATCACAGAAACGTTTAAGCACACAACGCTTGAAAAACAAGCAGCAGGAACACTGCGGGCTGCAGGCGCTGTGGGGCAAGCGGCCCATGGCTGAAGAGCCCCACAAGAACAAAAACTCTGACGGTTAATACAGCACTCCCATAGTCAGCTGCCAGCCTAACCCCAGGCTCCATGAACAAACCTGACGCCCACTTCTTCTCCCCTTATTCCCTCATATATTCTTCCAAGTCTCCCACACGTTCCACCCCCTCTCCCTTCCCCCAGGCACAGGCCCCTTGGGAACAGGAGTCTCCCTCAGTTGTCAAAGGGACAACACAAATTACAAGGCAATGTTCACTCTGCTGTGGGCACTAAAGGGTAATTTGAGAAATTAAAAGAGGAGGTTATGTGGGTGGGACCAGGGCTACTTTTAGAAAGTTGAGCAGGGTCAGCTCTAACCAGCGGGTGAAGGAGCCTTATTGCAGCTTTCCTGGGGCCGGGGGGGATGCCCAGCGCTGCAGGAGGGATCCTGAGCGTGCAGAGCCACCCCCTGGGAAAGGGGCTGTTGCACACTGGTCACAACTGCTGCCCCGAGACTCAGGAGTACTTCAGTCTCCTCAAACAGGCTGAAGTTTCATTTCATTCTGAACACACACAGACTGAAAATAGACAAAAGCCAAACAGACTGAGCAGACATATCCTGTGATCCTATGGCATGTTGTGAAGGGTGCTGGGATACAATGGAGAGAATTCCAATGTCTGCATTAGCAAACCCTAAACTTAGCATTTAGTAATGGCTCTAGCAAGCACTTTAACTAATCCTAACAGCAGCAGGATTCCACAGGAAAAGCATTAGTCGCCGCCCAAACCATGGCAGTAGCTAAAGACTTCAGCCAAGACATCAGAAATCACGAGACAGCCGAAGGCAGGCACACATTCCAGTCCTAAGTGTTCACCCCTCTTCCTTGCTGCGGGTTTACTGCTCCAGACCACTGGATGTTACAACCGTCAGTCAAGCCTCACTTTCCAGACATTGTCATTCATCAGATGGGTCTCCATTGCCAACAAGGTACTAAAATGGGCAGTCAGGAAGCTCCCCTCTAAGCCATTCCCCAGCCAACCAGAACTACCTACGTGACGTCATACAAAATCCACTACTTCCCAGACATAAACAGCCACTCCTGACCTCCAGCTTACATCCAGCCAGATGTCCCCATTCATCCCCCGCAGCCTACCTGCGCTGGACCTGCACAGACACACACCCCTTGAGCTCCACGTCTGTTATTGTATCTGCTTCCCCAGCCAACACCAAATGCTGATATCACAACTTCCAGATCAAGACTCCTTACCTGCCTACTACTTACCATGAAGAAACATACTTTTCTGTACAGAAGGAGCAGATCTGTGCATGTCTAACAACACTGCAAAAAAACCCAAACCACCACAATTAAGAGTAAGAATTCCCTAACATTAAATGTTCAGGTAACCCCCAATATCAGAGTGAGAACTCTGCAGAGAGCTCTAATTAGTGAGGGTTTGGGAAGATAATTCAGGTGTTTTGAGATTGTTTTTCAGAGTTTCTGCAACTCAATTCCAGAATTGCACAACGGGGTCTGATCAGAGAGGGGTAGCACAAAGTGTCGACTAAGCACCGCGTAGCAGCCAAAAGACATCATCATTCTGCCTCTGAGGATGCAGAGGCTGCCACATCATATCATCATCATATGTCTTCTGCCATGTATTTACACCCCATGTAATTTACATCCTGCATCCTTACAGACATAAGAAATACTCTTCAGAGAGAAAGAGGAATCCATCCATTCCTACTGCTTTACCAACTCTCTTTCCCCGGAGCCCAGCCATCACCCTGTTCCTTTTTCTTCATCCATTACCATTTGCTTGCTGAGGTATTCCAATTAGGCCTCTCTCAATCTGAGCCTTATTTTAATGCGTCACCAACAACCTTAAAGCATAGGCAGAACCCAAAAACCACCTTCCCATGGTGATTACAAAAAGGAGGCTCCAGATGCACCACCTTGCTTCCCAGCCCACATCCCAGCTTCCTGCAGCCATGGCCAAAGGTAACTACCTCCTGCCACAAACGGCAGTTTCTACCTCCCATTATCTAACTCTGGAGGAAAGCAAGCTCTGTGTTTTGCTGGCATGTTTCTGTCAGTGATACCTTTCAGGAGCCAAAGACACTGCGTAATGGTTTGTCACCTTCATTGTTCAAAGTCTCTACCTCTATGACCAAGGTTGAGAGGCGAGGCACTTTCCACCAGCAGGCTGAAGCCATCTATTTGCACCAGAGTCTATCAGGCAGTCTAAGTAACTGCAGCCTCTGTGATAAAGCAGGTGCCAGGAGGAATGCAGCTCACTGGATGGTCGCCACCCCAGACCTAGGGAAGCAGGGAAGCTGAGGAAAACATTCATGTGAGTTTAAGTGAAGTAGTGGAGACTGTGCGTTCCACAGCAGCAAGCTCTCGCTGGAGACCCACCTCCTACCCACCACCTCAGGGAACTCTAATCTCATGGGGAATCTGGTGTAAAGTTACCTTCTAATAATTAATGTCCTGACATCAAAGTCAGCACGCAGCTGTCTGTAAACCATCTTTAGCCCAAGAAACGAAGGGACGCCGGCACAGATTTTATCCAGCCTCTCTCTTCAGCTTCAAAAACCACACACAGGCAACGCATTAATGGGAAGATTCTTTTACAAAAATGGACCTTTGATGTTTAAAAATAATTTGTTTTGTTTTGGGTTTTTTCCTCAGGACTGAAAAGGGACAAAAAGCAGATGCCATGTGGCCAGCCCTGCTCTGCTGTTGCTGCTGAGAGCAAGGAGAGTGGAGGATGGCAGGAATGGAGGAGGGAACAAAATGTAATCAATCAGCAGCAAAAGCACCAGAGATCAAAGGGCTTGAAAGCAGCCGTCAAAATCACATGCTGTTTAACACAAGGGCAGAGCCCCCCCAACAGACTCTGCAGCTGCTTCCAAAGCTGCTCTCACACTGGAAGGGAGGCTGGCTCCAGAAGTGCCTCCGAGTGGTTTGAACTGGACTGCAACCCCCAGGCAGATGCCGGATCACAACAGTCCTCAGGCCACCGCTGTTCAGCTCTGAGCCCAACAAGCTGTAGCCAGTAAAATGATGAAATGAGTTCTGTCTCTCCTGCCAGCATACGGAGAAGTATGGACAACGGGGCCAGCGAAGAATCCCAGCACAAACCCTCGCACTGCTTCTTTTCAGACACAACTGGAACTCCTCCTTTCCAAATCCGTCATAGGCGAAAGTGCGACTGAAGCAAGCAACACATTAGACTGGACAAATCACCCAGCCTACCGTTCAGTGCTCCATGCGCAGGGTCTGTTCCCAAAGGTTCAACAACACTGATGAGGTAGACCCAAACGTGTTTCTAATATACCAAAATATTCACCACTGGGTTGGCAAAGCCTCTTCCTGCTACATTTCTAACTGTTCCAGGGCCCTTCCAGGGCCTGGCTTCTGCTCCTGAACAATTCAGAAACTCATCAAGAATGAACTGCCACCACAAAGAAGTCAACCAAGGTAGAATCTCCACATCAATGTGAGAGCATACACAGAGTCTTGCTAAATTCCTCCTGGATCAAGCTCCCTTTGAACCTCATCAGGCATTCTTTCTTTCTGCTTAAGGCTTTCTATTGTTTAATCCCATGGCTGGATCAGAACCAGAGATAAACACAAAACTCCAACTCTAGGAGGTCCTAAAGAGTGGGAAAACATGAAGGGGATCTCTGAACGCTGAACCCAACCCTGGTGATGATGTGTGCAGTGAAGGGGCAAGGGAAAGGCCGGTCACAGAGAATCCAGGACCTGAAACTCCCAATGCACAACAATGTGGAGTAAGTTACGAATTTAAAGCCTCCTGTAGTTCGTTTCATGCTGCTTGCCAGACATCCCCAACCTTGCTGAAGGCATTCAATTCCATACGGCTGCCCTACAGAAAGCCTAATTAACAGCATTCAAAGGCCATCCAGTGATGGCACCACAGCACTCTTGAGCCATCAGTTCTGGTATCTCTACATGGGCTAAAGCATTTTTAAACAATACAGTTTTACTTCAGAGACACCAACAATGATAAGAGATGTGCAATTTGTCTTGCTGGAAAAAGGGTTAGAAAGAGGTAGACTTTATTTAAGCAGCAGGATATTTTAGAGCAAGACAGAAAAGACTTTTATACGCAAGCAGAAATACAGAAGGAAAAGGATGGAAGCTTTCTGCTCTATCTGCAATACTAAGAAAATTAAAACTCACAGAAGGGATGGGACTGGACTAAAAGAAAACGGTCCAGACCTGGGTTTTCTGGGTTTTTTTCCAAGTATTGAACTCCTGGCAAGTGAGATGCAACTGTAACTGAAAAATTCCTTTCCTAGCTCTATACCCCTTTCATTCTACCACGTGTCACCTAAAGAGTTAAACTGTAAGTCAGAGTGACCACAGGCAGAAGGAACTCTGAGGAAGCAGATGTTAACAACTGCCAGCATGGGATAATGCTTTTACGATAGCTTTACTATGGAGTTCCATGTTCCACAGAAAGGCTCAGATGAGAAACCTGAGCACACCTTACAACCTAAGAGAAACTGACCATGTTTTCAGATCTTCAAAGTCATGGGATGAAGTTGCAACAACCCTATTAAGACCACTTCTGCTCCTAGACAATCCTACAAGCAGCTAGAAATGTTATCCCTTTCCAGACATAAAACTAACAAGCTCGTACCTTCTATGTGATCTGGGAGGTCAGTCAGTCACAACAAGCAGTAAGCACCTTGAGAGTATTATAAAACCCAAGTCTGACCAAACTCTGCTCATCCTTACCAAAACTACACAGCAGATAGCAATTTTTAAGAGAAGGAAAAGTACCCAGGGCTCAGGTGACAAAGTGGGCATTTGTTAATGAAATTTGCATGGAATTTGAGGCACAGAGTCTGTGCTTTTAATGCAGTTCTGTTGCTTCCGTTAAACCATTCATCAAGGATACCTCAATGTTCAAAGCTTTGCTTGCCTCTGGACAGCAAATTCTTAAATTCCCATCCTTCGTATTTCCTGTAGTGAACTATCCAAAATGCAGTACCTCCTTACTGAACTCTTGGCAGAACTGGATGTCACCAAGGCATCTTACTCCATGTTATGGGGCAAAAGTCTTAAATATGGAAACATCTTTTTCCTTGTAGGAGTTCAGCCTCAAGCAAGGCAGGATAAAAAAAGCCCTCATTGCAAACAAGTTTTCCCTTACCTGTTCTTGCTCCTTTTGCAGTTCTTGGCTGTTCTTAGACTTCTTTGGCTTAGAAGGGCCTCCAGGGCTGGAAGAAGTTGTTGGCAACTTTGAAGATGACATATCTAACCCAAGAGATGGTGCAGCTACGAAAGTGTCCCCCAGACGCTGTCCATCTCCAAAAAAAGGGACAAATGGGGTCGACTCAGGCTCTGCAGAAGGCCACAGCTCCTCCAAGCTGGCATGAGATTCTCTAATCGAGTCTTGCTTGTCTGTACAGCTGTTTAAAGGCATGGCCTCATCCCCGTGGTCCAAGTCCTTTGGGAATGTGCTTGCTTGAGGTAGGGGCACATCCACTGCTCCTTCAACAGAGCCTTGCCTCACTGTCAGCTCATTACACTGCACCGGGGCACCCACAGCTTCCTCCTGACCAGATGAACTGCATTTCTTCATGACAACTCTTAAAGAAGACATCAAAATGAATAAAACCAAAATCATTTATCCTAACAATACTGCCCTCCCCCTTCTCAACACGACCATGGCACAAAGAAGACAGCTAGACTGAAATATATGCCTAATTTAATGATCTGCTGTTTCCAGACACTCACAAAGAACAAGCTCCAGTTGCTCTGAAGTTAAGGGTGGAGGACATGGGTTTGCACAAAAAAAACAGAACAGGAACTACCAGCTCCACAGGAAGAATGCTGCCTTCCAGGAAAAAGCAGCAGTGAGTTGTAAAGCACAGCTTCTAATCACTCCTGCCTCCTGGATATAATGCAAAGAACTGGCTAGAAGATCACAGAAAGGCTGTCCTTGTCCCCCACCTCATCCTCCCAGTCAGCAGGAGGCACTACAGGGACCGGGAGGCAGGGAAGAATGAAGTGGTAGATAACTGGTCCTCTCAGAAAGACTTATCACTGAATTGTCTGTTTCACTCACAGGAAAGAAGAAAGGAAAAAAAAATAAAAGAGGAAGAAAGAAACAAACAAGCTCCTTTAATGTGCACATGGCGGTCAGTGCCAGCAGCTGCAGCTGCGGGGAGCACATCTGGGCAGCAGTTTCCGATAAACAGCAAACGCAACAATCCGGAGCTGTGGGTTGTCATTCCTGAGCACTGTTTGGTTGTCATCCCTGACCTGTCTGTCACTCTGAACTCTTCTCTTGGGGTCGTCCCTCCCCCCCCCAACCCCTTTTTCTTTTTATTTGAAATAAATTCACCTCCAGAGTAAAAAGGAAAAATAAAGAGCCCAAACTCTGCTCCTCCCAACCTGATGATGGCGCTGCCTCCAGTCAGGCCAAGTGACTTCAGCGTTGTCTTCTCTAGGGCATCTTTTCCTGAGATCTGCAACAAAACCAGAGGGAAGTAATTGTGGCAGCTGCCTCCCTGGGAGAGCATGTAAAGCACTCTTTGTAGAAAGAAGCCTGTATCCAAACAAACATCACACAGCACCAGAAACAGCACAAAACACACTCTGCAGTTGGAAATGAGATCTGAATGCATCTGTATCCACCTGTACTGCTGTACCAAATTAACTGCTTACTAAATGATGTGAAGGGAAGATGACCTATGTATTCTTTCATTCCATACACCCATCCAAATCAGATCCAACCTCAGCAGAGCATTATTTTCATGTCAGAAGTTAAATCACTGGCAACATCTCAGAGCTGACAGACAGAAAATTTCATTACATACACCTCCCATGTTTGTAACGACCTGTTCCAGAATAAAGATGATCTGCCCACAGAGGTCAGTGGGAAGTGAAGGGGACAGCTAGGGAGAGTAAATTCCATTATACACACATACAAAATATTAAACAAAACATTAATAGCAAAAGATCAAAACAGAGAAAAGCAAATATTTATTAAAATCAAACCACTGTTTTGACTCAAGCTTTAAAAGAAGTTGGAAAGAAAAACACAAACAGGTCATTGAGCTCATTTTATGGGCTCAGAGGTCTAAACAGCCCAGTGTTACGTTCCAAGAGAGCTTTTTTCCGTACAGACACGTCATGCTTTGAAAAGACCAACATTTTTCTACTTCCCCTCTCAAGAAAGTTCAAAAGAAACACTTTCCAGGTTGGAAAGCAAAGCTGAGCTTTCTTATTTTTTAGGGACAGAAGGAGGAGAGACAGTTAAGACGACTGTGCTGACTTACCTCATCTCGCATGTAAATACAGACTGGAGAGAATTCACCATGTTGTTCCATAAACTCCCTGCAATAAAAAGCAAAATACTGCAGCACTTGTAGACCAGTCTACTGCCCCCCAAACCAATGCAGAGCAATAGCAAGAAGTGCCATTAGCTAGCAACACTCTCCTCCACGTCCCTCGAGCAACAACCATTACACAGAATCAGTATTAGACATTAGGTAAAGAACTTTCTCCAATGTGTTCACTGTTCCTTAAACGCAGCCCTGAAAGCTTAAAACCAAAGTAGAAACACTTAAAGTTAATTTTGAAATTAGCTGATCTTACCAGATAAATTTGAGCACATCGTTCTTCATGTGCCTTAGTACCCAATCTGGATCACAACCAAGTAATACTTGCTCTTTTTAATCCCTTCTCTAAGTTAAATAGTTACTAGAGTTTAGACTGTACTTGTTTTGGGGACAGGTCAGTTTCTTTCCATGTGTGCATCACAACAAACAGAATGAAATACTATGAATTGAATGAAATGAAATAAAGCAAATCAGAGGAATGAAAGATTGAACCTCAAGTTGCCTGTCTATCAGGAAAGGTGGATGATCACCATTTAGGAGGACAGAACCAAGGCACAATGAACACACGTGCTCATCACACAGACCCATAAGAGACAAAACCACTTTGACTTACACAACCTAGTTTAATTCACCTTCCAAAACTGCTTTCTACTTCCACCCAAGCAACTCTTTGGATTGAAGAGTCTTCTAAAAATGTATGGAAACTATCTGAACTTAATGAATGATACCACAAAAGTAGCAAAGAGACACAGTCATTGTCAAAACTGTCTTCAAGCGTCCAAAATGCAATTGCTTCTATATAAAATGGTCTCAGAGCTGCTGAAGCTGCCAGCCAGGCAAGAGTGGGAGACAGAAAAGCAACAGTTCTCCCAGGCCTCATGCTAAAAGGGTATACAACGCTTGCGCCCTCAACCACTCTCTGCAGAACAGGCTCCAAGCAAAGATCCCCGAGACTTATTTTTGTATAACTCTTGGAAGCCAGCAGGCTCCTCCTCCAGCTGCTGTTAATCCGTTACATGCATTCACTGAGGCAAGCACACACATCAAACACACTGTCATTTCTTTGATGTGCTGTTCTTCAGAAGGGGAACGGCAAGCAGATTAGATTCCTTCATGTAGTGATCTGACAGGGCCTGTAAACATCTTGTGCAAGGACTGCCGCACGCTGAGAGGAGGAGCAGCCTTACAATAGCTTCCAGACCTTCTTCAGACCCAATTAGCCAAGACGGACGCTGGAAACCGGGGGGAAATTCCAGTGGATTTAGAATACTTCCCCTCACGCACTTAGAGCAGCTGAGCATTCCAGGAAAAGGTCTCCAGTTGGAAAGTCAAAGGAAGGACTCAGCAAAAGTCAACAACTAGCTGACTAGTTAGTCAACTGAGCCAATACACTGAAAACCAGTGCAGCCCATGAAATCTACATGGATGGCTACAGATCCAGCTTGGTTTGTGACTGTCTCACGCAGCATCTTTGCTGCTTGTTGAACTTAATCAAAAGTTTGCAAACTCCATCCAAACATCTGAGCTTCCAGAGGGCAGGAAAGAACAGCTGTGTCTTATGAGCTGAAGTTAATAATGCTTAGCACACTGGTGCAGTTAAGAAGCTTAAAAAGAGCAGCATGTACATTAACTATTAGTATTACAATAACCTGTAACAAAAACCAACAACAACAAAAAAAAAACCTCCAAAGGAGCAAAATTATATAAAAAGCTCAAAAATTTAATTTTATAATTCTATATAAATGCTTATGATTTTATTATTGAGAAATAAGCAGCAAATGTATGAGAAAGCCACGCAAAGGCTATTTGTCACTGTCCATAACTGCCACCCCCACCAGTCTAGCAGTTCCTGAACTGCAACAAGCAGAGAGCACAGTGTATGTAGTAAGGTACAAGAGGGCCCCTAAAACATTTAGAAAAATTATACCTGGCTCTTTTTGTCTACCTCTTTCCTCAATCAAAAGAAAAATCATTCTCTTCTCTCTAGCATTTACACGAAGGCTATCCCTTTTGACTTAAATGCCCCAGAGTAGACCAGGTCTCTGACCATTAAAGACAGAGAGAATGGTAAGTAAGGCTCACTTGTACCCCTTTAGAGTCACCAGACTGCCTCAAGCATTGCCTCAAACTATGGTCTGATGACACAACACGTTGAGTAGAAAAACTGACATGCACCACTCCTACCCACCTTTTGGTTCCTTGTTTCCAGACATGCTATACTTCCTGTCCTAACGGCCTATGAAAGACAACCCTTAACTGGGTCAGGAAACTTACCTACCTGAAAGATAATGTAGGGACAATACTATTTTTCAGCTGGATCAGCTATTTAAGCCAATTCCCCACAAAGCTGCAGAAACAATATGAAGGGAGTTAGACAGGAGGGCAGGAGGTGAGCACTCGCTCTTCAATCCCCTACCGCTATACAGAAGATGTCCCTGATCCAAACTCCCTCCCCTGGGCCAGCAGCACTAGTCACTCCTTTGATCTTGTTATGGGCCAGTCCTGCTAAGCTAGCAAGAAAGGAACAGCACATCATTGGGAGGTTGGAAGAATTAGCTGCTTTACCCTGGAAGCAGCTCCAGAGCAACTCCAGTCACACTGTGCAAGCCTGACTTAATGAGCTAATGTCAGCCAGCTCAGCCCAGAACCATGGGTTTATGCTGCTTAGGCTACTTCAATTGCAGTGTAGAACAAGCAACTTTAAGCTTTCAGTTAAAGCAATTCATGCTAGTACATGTTTGTCTAGTACTAACACACACACGTAACCAATCAATTACTACAGCTGCCAATCCAGCATTTTGCATCCATTTTGCATCCTGTAACTGTACCCTAAAAGGTTGTGCTGATCTGAATCCTACTGCACCATCAGCCTTACTACTGACCACTCATTTCACAGCTCTTCCAGCACGACAGCCTTGGAGAATTCCAAAGCTTTGATACAGAAAGCTACTGCCTCTTTAGATGAGTATTTAACCGGCTGGAGAAATTAACAAAAATAGTTCCTATTTGCACAATAGCATAGCACAGCATCTGTACAAATGAGCAAGAGATTCAAATGCAACACAGCAACTAATGGAAGGTGAGGAACGTAAGAGAAAAAACAAGCTAGAAATACAGAATCTGAGGGGAAAAAAACATTATCAAGAGAAAGGCAAAGCCAGCTACCATAGAAAAAAACGGAATTTGGAAATTCTGTCCAGAATAGAATGGCTGTCACAGCTTCAAGGTTTCATCGTCCAAGCCATGACAAAAATAAAAGAACTGTCTTTGGAGAAGAGTTTATTAGCTCAACATTTCAAAACAATACAGTATTTTTAAGTCAAACTAAAGACAAAAGAAAGCTCTGAATGTAGACTGGACTCAAATAATAAGATTTATAACACTTGCATATATTCAACAAACATAGGACCAGAAATTCTTCCATTGAAACAGGACCTAATCAATCTTCTACAGATTCCACATTAGCCTGCTGAAAGCTCCATATTTTCTTGAATAACCATAGAATCACAGAATGGTTTGGGTTGGAAGGGACCTTAAAGTTCATCCTGTTCCAACCCCCTGCCACAGGCAGGGACACCTTCCACTAGAGCAGGTTGCTCCAAGCCCCATCCAACCTGGCCTTGAACACTGCCAGGGATGGGGCATCATAATACGTAAGTATAGTTTCTTCCTGGCCTTAGCAGTTTGTTATCAGTTTATGCCCTGAACAAGGAGTGCTACTCCAGGATTAAAAAAATAATAATGAAACTATGGAGTGTCAAATCTGAAAGACCAAAGAAAAGGCAAACATCTCATGTGGTACCTGAAAAACCACAGTCAAATAAATGCAATTTCTACAAATCTGCAGGATTTAGCTGGATCACTGTAATTACAATACTGTCATGCAGAGTTACATCCAAGTAAGTATTTTCTCACTGTGTTGCTCACCTGATCTTTGCAAAATGGTTGAGAAGTTCCCACAAAGTCTGTTCACAGAGAAAGGTGTCTTGTAAACGGGAGCCATCATCCAACTGCAATGCGATCCGAACCTATGGGAAAACACACTGAATTGATCCAGAAACTGAATGAAAACTTCCTTGTCTTTACAACTTGTTTAGGTATTTCAGTGATCTGCAGAACCTGCTATCCAAAAAACCATGACGTCCTTCTAAACACTTCCTGCAAAGGATTACATTAAAAATGCAGAGGGGTATTCAGATAATGATTTTAGGAGTCTGCCATTTTTGCCTGACTTCCCATTGGAATGGACAGCTCCTGAGTATGGAGGAGGCAATCCTTCACTATTACCCAGCTTTCTTGGGCTTTTCTTCCCTGCCACATCCTGAACTGAAACATACTCTGAGAAAGGCCAATGCAAATGTCCCATTCAGTGTTTACACGTGTCCCTACCAACAGTGTCAGTGCATCCTCTCACTCTGACAGCATGTGACACATGGGAAAGCATGAGGAGGAGAGCAAGAGTAAGATGGGGAAAAAATAGGCACCACACACTCCAGCAATCAACTGTGATTTCCTTGGAGGAATATGCCTGTCATCTGCCTCAGCTCCTACCAGTCCTTACAGGACTGCAAACTGTCATCTGCTGGAGACAAGTTTTTCTACATAAAGGGAACAGTGACATCATCAACAACTAGCCAACAGAACTAAGTTGTGTCATCCCACCATTAACACAACCTCCTGGTTTCTCCTATGCTGGAGACAAGTATTACATTATTCTCAGCTAGAGCAGAGTGATGACAGCTGACATCACCGTTCTATAAGAATCCAGCCCAGAAATTCAGACTACCAGTTGCATCAGTTTCTGGGCAACAGTTCAAAGCTAAGCATGTCACGAAAGTCCTATTCAGTCAATTAGAAGTCTTTTTGAAAATCCCAGGCTCTATAAATAATAGACCAGTGCCAATTATCTTTTAAGTTTACAAACACATAAACAGAAGGTTAGCAACTTTAACACTAGAACTGTACTGATGGTACCCCTACATCACCCACCACAACAAGGGGCATTTGTTCAATTTGTCACTAAACAACTGTCTTACAGGAATGAATGATTTTTACATGTGAAAGCAAATCCATCTATTTTAAAAATATCAGGTTTGCTGAACAAACTCACAATTTACCCAAACCTGTGTTCTGGCTCTAGGGGTGAGACTGCTGCCAGTAACCACAGGAAAGCACACCTACTCCTACGCAAGTTATCTCAATAAAGAGACAGTAACAAAAGGCACAGAACCAAATTCATCCCAACATTACTGCAGCCAGCCTGCATGATCAAGCCCGCATCCCAGTTGCCACTGTATCAGGGCATAATACCAGTGACACCAGAGTCAGCTCTTGTCACAGCTAACCGGCTGTTTTAAACTCCCTACAGTATTTGACACTCATTCCCTGTGGCAGGGAATTCTTTTGGCCAATTGTTCTGGACAAAGTATTTTCTTATACTGTCTGTAAAATCCTTTCAAGTGGAATCTCTGCTCTTAGTTTAGGGGACAGTGACTGTTTAGACTGTGCTCTTCAGAAGCATATTTGCTGTATCGTCTCAGCTCCATAGAATAGCAACAAGCACTCCAAGGGAAGCCTCACTTCTGTAGACGGTTCTGTTGAAATATAACTAAACCATAATAAGTTAAACTTTTGTTAGCTCTTCTCTTCTGTGATCTAAAGCAGTGATTCCACTACCGTAGAAATATAACCCTTCTCCTACAATGCACGGTCCTTCTCACCCCTTTCGCAACTTTTTATAACTGAAAATTTTAAGCAGATGCTACCAGCTTGTGGTATTTTTTTAACTAAATATGTCATTTGGAGCACAAACTTCTTTCTACCACAAAGTCAGAAAGAAAACATTAGCACCAAAACAAAGCACATGGAGGTTTTACAGAGAAAAACACGGACATTTGTGACTCCTCAAACTACATTGCACACCCACAGTGAACTACAGCAGAGACTGCAAAACCTTTGTGCACTACAAAGTTCACTTTTCAATGGGTGCATCAGTTTCTCTTTGTGACAGGTAAAGCAACTGCTTATGACAAAATACCACTACCACAATTTGACAGACAGACATTGAGGGAGTAGCACTAATAGACCTGAAACTTTCTCAAGAAATTAGAAACTCCACCTGAGGAAGTCTGTAAGAAGAGACATGACTGTTAGTGACAGACAAATTTTCATTCCCAGGCCACTTAAGTAAGACCATACATCATTTTTACCACATTCAATGTTTATACTCATTAACATCCATGCATCATTTCAAAAATGATGTCTCCAGCTGTAAGAACAACATGCATCAAAGATTTTTAAATCTCCTAAACGTGACAGTAATTCCTATAGAACACAGCATCCGTAAGCTCTTTGCAAATTATACAAAGCAGGGACATTTGGCAACTGCTAAACACAGCGCACATCACAAAACATTCTAAAGCTGTGTGAACACACTGTGAACAGCAGTGCTGGGAAAGAAGCAAAAGAGAATCCTGTAAGAATGTGAGATTTAGTCAAAATCCAGAGGCAGACAACAGCAACTGGAATAGAAATTAGGAAATGGAACTGAGTTTGTAGCTCAACTGCTGAGCAAAGTCATCAGTGATGTTTAACTTCTTACACATTCATGACTACTAGTTTTTCATGTGCCCCAAAAGATCTCCCTATCCTCCATTCGCGGCTGGAACTCCACCAGCATGCCAACTGCGGGCAAAGACTTCCAGCTACTGAATAACCATTTTCCACCACACCTCAACCAGTCTTTGGGTGGTCTCCCACTCAAGCATTGGCCAAGCCTAACCATGCTCTTGCTCATGAAATCTGACGTGATCACATTCAGCA